>NC_056739.1:1087950342-1087985342 GCF_019279795.1 Protopterus annectens | reverse complement strand
CTGACCTTGAAATGCATCTTAAAGATAAAAGACACACACACAATTCTACATTCTCCCTCTTTTGACGGACATGCAATTGACACAAATAATTCATGCAATAATGCAGAACTAAATACATACAATTATGTCTAAGTTGCTGTGTATTTCACACTAGGTCTGGAAATACGACCAAATCACGTGACATAGAAATTTTAATTAGGTCTAGCAACTGGGGCTGCCTCTGCTGAAAGTTCAACTTTTGGGGACATCGGGAACAGAAGTAGAAGGTAAGACACGTTCTGCAACAGGAACATTGTCTGGATTGCTCTGAGATCTAGAATATGTATCACAGGAACAATGCTGCGACATCGATTCTGGTACAGGAAGATGTCCTGTACTCCATACCCTCAGATTCTACGAAGTAGGATCTCTGCTCAGAACATATACCTGTTACTTGAACAATCCAGTCAAAACCTTTTCGCAGTCTGTCTCTCCATTCAATGGATGAAGAAATCTGTTCGATTTGTCATAACTGGACTTCTGTAAAGAATGCTTTCTGAAAAGCTGAGCTCTAATTGTCCTGTTGTTCTTAGCTTTATGCCTCAACAAACTTGAACTAATACACAATGTTGGTCTGATTTGCCCAGATAGAAGTCTTTAAGCAGGTGAGCCAAGTATATCATCACAGGGTATGTTTCTGAGATTAAGTAAATTGAAAAAGACATTGGAATTATCATGATTTGATTTCTACAGCAACTGTTTTACACACTGTACTGTACATTCAGCTAGTCCATTTGACTGTGGATACTCTAGACTACTATTAAGATGTACAAAACCCTATTCTTTTGCAAATTTCTGAAACAACTGACTAGCAAATCTGGTACCATTGTCATAAATAATTGTGTGTGGACTACCACAGACTTTGAAATTACATTTCAACTTGGTAATAACAGCAGTGGATGTCAGATTGATTTACTAAGGAATCTCAAACCAATTTGAATAAGAGTCTACTAAGAAATCTCAAACCAATTTGAATAAGAGTCTACCAACACTATGTAATGCGGATTGCTCCACTCAAATACAAATCAGTGGCTACTGATGACTAAGGTAGTTCAAGAACTTGACTTAGCTGAAGTGGTTCTTGTTACAAATGCAGTTTAGTGCTATTGCATACCGAACAAGAAGAAAATATTCTATCAATGTCTTTTGACAGAGAATGCCAAAATACTAGTCCTCTCACCCTTCTTTTGGTAGATTCAGAACCTGGGTGACCATGACGTAAAATCTGGATACATTAATGTAGTAAGGAAGCAGGAACAACAAATGTAGAACCTTTGAAAATAATGCCATCTTTCATCAACATCTCATCTCTGTAAGGAAAATAAATTTGCATGGTGGTACACTAGATTGCTTTGACGGCCATCCAACATTAATGTAATGGTTGAGCTTTTTCAAAAGAGTATCAGTCTTTGTATGATCTCTCAGCTCAAAGTCTCATGGTAGAAAATGTATGCACTTCCATGACATCAAAGTCAAACTTCTCTGCATGAAGCTGTTCCATTGTATTTCTGGGCAATCTAGATATCAGCCATATAAAGAAGTTTGCCTTTTGTATTGACCATTTTGAAGTTGTACTTTTGCAATTTGAGCATCATTTTTGTAATCTCAATGGAGCTGAATGCATAGGCTTTAAAACAGTAACTAGAGGTTGGTGGTCAGTTTGAATCCGAATAGCTCAACCACAGATATAAATCATGAAACTTTGAATGTGCAAATACTATTGCCAAAAGGTCTCTCAATTTGAGCATACTGCATTTCAGTGTGGGTAAGAGATCTAGATGCATAGGCTACTGGTCCACCCCCTTGAAGAAGAACTGTACCAAAACCAAACTTTGAAGCATCACAGGAAAGAATTTCTGGTTTACTGACATCATAGTATCTGAATGTAGGTGGGATGGCAATTTTCTGTTTAAGGTTTTCAAATGCTTTTTGTTGCTGTTCCAGCCAAGATCACATAACATTTATGCACGTCAGCTCTCTCAAAAGTGCTGTCAACTCAATGAAGTCTGGTACAAACTTGCCTAAATAGTTGACCGTGCCAAGAAAACGCTGTAGAATTTGAACATTACCTCGAGCAGGCATCTCAAGAATGGCTGCTTGCTTGGACAGGTCTGGCTGCAAGCCAGTGCTAGTAAATAAATAAATGACCTGCATATGTAACTTCTGGTAATCTGAATTTGCAATTGAGAATTGAGCTTTAAGTTCACTTCACGTGCTCGGTCTAGAACTCTCTTACGGTTTCTGTCATACTCTGCTTCACCATTGCCTTTAACCAATAAATCATCTACTATTATGGCACAAGGATAACCTGAAAAATTTGCTCCACTGCACACTGAAAGACTTCACTTGCAGAATGTATTCCAAATGGCATCCTGAGGAATCTGTATCTGCTAAATGGTGTACTCAAAGTAGTCAGTAATGAGGATTTGCGATCAAGCATTACTTGCCAAAGTGAACTTTTGCATCCAAGACAGAAAAAAAACAGTGGCATTTGGTATTAGGGCTTTGACTTTCTCAACTGTACACACTGGATGATATGGTCTCTAATACTTTGTTCAAATCTCTTGGGTCAATACATATTCTGATTTCGTCTGTGCCTTTTTTGTGGGCTGCTACAATGGACGACACCCATTCAGTTGGTTCTGTGACTGAACAAAATCGCACCTTGCTGCACCATTTTATCCAACTAAGCTTTAACTTTATCGTGCATAGCTATCGGAACTTTTCTTGCCAGTCTGACCGCTGGACTGACCTTTGTGTCTAACTTCACAGATTGCACAACTGGAATTTTACCCAACTCGAAAACATCAACATACTCTGAGAAAATAGCTTCAGTAAAATTAGAACTAGGATATGTGCGTATATGAACTTATTTGGTAAAGGATAGCAAATTCATTCTCGGTCTCAGAGACCCAATAATGACCGCACAGGTCTTCGGACTACATAGAATAACAAGTTGTAACAGTTCCTACCCAAATAACATGAAAGCACTACTGAGCCTTTGGTCCGAATTTCTTCACTTCCATAAGCAACAAATTTCACACAACTAGCCACACTGAGCAGTTCACCAGTTCTATACCTTAGCAAATGTGTCTGCTGATATAATATTACACTTTGAGCCAGTGTCCAATTTATGCTCAGTGGATTTACCATTGATCCAATTTACGCTCAGTGGATTTACCATTGATCTGGACAGTACAAAAGACCTCGTTGCCAACAAATACAGTGCATCAACCTTTTCACCAATTACTGATGCACCATCTATGTAGAAAGTAGAATTACAGCTCTCCAAATGATTTGCTTTTCTGACTGACCCTTCTTTATAACTGTGCGATATTTACTGGATTTGCACAACTTCTCAAAATGGTTCTATTTTTTTTTTTTTTTTGTGGCATCACTGACCAAATGCTAAGCATTTTTCTCTTAGATTTATGACTGGCACCACAACTGCAACAATCAACAATAAAGCTGGATTTGAGTTTTGCTGACTCACCCGTGTACTGCACTGAGCATGTCCTTTTCTTAGAACTTGCTGGAAAACTACCAGTTTTACCCAGGGAGCCTGCAGAGGTAGCAGCTACCATGTGCTTAGGCCTACTTCTGCTAGCCATGTGTTGCATGCTGTCTACTTTTGCTCTGGAGCCTGCTGAAAACATGCTCTTATCACTCACAAGCATACTTGTGTGCCTTTCTCTAACTTCATGGATTTGACAAATCTCAACAGCTTTGCTCAGTCACGGTCACGAAGCAAAATCTTTTCACTGTAGCACTATTACCACACACACACACACACACACACACACACACACACACACACCTGTACTTTACCGACTCATCTTTTAAGACACCAAACAGACACGTTTTAGTTTTGTTTCTCAGGCCAGGAATGTAAGCTGCAAAAGTTTCCCCTGGTTTCTGATCTCGTGTAAAACAAATGCCTCTCTAATGTAATATTTGTCTAGGGATTACACATTTCCCTGAATTTGTGTTTCAAACACTCAGGGTCTTCCCTTGATTTAGCCTGTACAATAATACAACAGTTTTCACCTTCTCCCTCATACACTGCTGGTGCACACACAAATGAATGCGCTCTTTCAATGGCCTCTGACCCAGCTAGGTTTAAGCAAGATGAATGCCCTGGTGTGTGTATCTCAGAATAAGCTGCTTGTATAAAAATATACTCTTGCTCAAATATTCTCCAATTCTCTGCAATATTCTGATCAAATACAAGTGGCGATGCTTTTCAAAATCTGTCTGCCATATTAGCACATACCAGTGAAGGCTTTTGCAAGTACGCACAAATACATACACCTATGCCAGAAATGTATGCTAGTATTTTTAACTATGCCCAATAGCACAACATGCCTCTGAATAAATTAACTTTGCAAAATGACTCTCGGGCACAGAGTACTCTCGAAATAACTGTACTGTAAGAAATCACCTCTTATCATTATAAGAAGCATTTCAAATAACTTCACTTTGCAAATAAACCGTGCACAGCACACAAACTGTCCCCAAAATGGCTGCACTTTGCTAAATAACTCCTAACAGTGCAAGAGACACCCTGTAATGGCAGCACTTTAATAGACACACCCATCATAGGAGGTTACTAGGCTAATGGCCATTGGGTCCTTACCAAGTCAAGAGTTTATCCCCCAAAATAAACGTCAATCAGCACCTGTCACCCATGTCAATGAGGGACACAAGTGGAACCCCTGGGACAAATTTGTGGTTTCCCATCCACTCAAGCTTGCACGTCAGCGCTCAGTGACGTGTATGGTAAGTTTATTCCAGAGACAGGGCAGCCTCTGGGAAACAAACCTGTCTCTCCAGCATGCTTTGTTAATGTCACATATTAGGTTCAGGCCTTTTAAGCAAGTAGTGCGTGAGGAGTTAGACTTACGGAAATGGAGCATCTCTAGTAGGGCAGGCACAGAGATTGCCTTGTAGGTGAGACACATCACCCCTGATCAATCTGTACGGTACAAAGTTAGAGTAGAGTAGAGTAATAGTGATTTGAGACTGCATAGGACAGGTGTTGGAGGCCATGGATTCTCTTTGCGAGGTATTTCAGTGGCCTTTCCAGTTGGTCCAGATGTTTGGATAGGTACATCCCAAACATGGCGTTATACTCAAATTATTGGTCAAATGATGGAGGAGTAGAGAGATAATGCCCTTTTTTCTGGATGTAGTCCCTTTACTTATGAGATGAACCAAGTAAAAGGCTTTTCTGATCACTAGTCGATTGCCACTACACATTTGACCATCATGTAGTGGCAGAGTGCCCAGGTCTCTCACCACAGGTTGTGTGCTTAGGGGGTTGCCATTGATGTGGTAAATCAGCAGGGGTCATGTTTTTCCGAATGGTATAATGATACATTTTTTTGCATTTAGCTTGAGGCCATGACTTTGCCAGTCATCAGGTGCTGTGAGACCCTCTTGTAGTATGTTAACATCATTTGAGGAATCAATGACATCACCCAACTTACAGTCGTCGGCAAACTTGGTCAGTCACAGGCCTTTTGTCTTCGCCTGTACCTCAGAGAAATAGATGCCAAACAGTGGGTGCCCCAGGTCAGAACCTTGAGGAACTCCACTAGTGACAGGTCTAGCAGAGGTGGAGGTGCCTATTTTGACTTTGAGGGTCCTGTCGGCGAGCCAGTTGGCCACCCACCTGAGATAGGGATTTACGCCAAGTTGTGTTAGCTTTTCGATGATGCCCGAGTGGGGGATCATTGGCCAAGTCAAGGTAAGCTGTGTGTACTGGCTTTCCCTCATCCAGGGCCTTTGGTGACTGTCTCAAAAAAGTCCACCAGATTCAACAGGCAAGATCTGCCCTTGACGAATCCGAACTGGGTGGGGTCATGTGTTTAGAGATTGCCTATGTGCTCGTTTATGAGATCCATAATATGCTCTACGGCTTTACAGATCAGGCTTGTCAAGCTAATGGGGCGATAGTTTCCAGGGTCAGTAGTGGCACCACCTTTGTGCAAGGGGATGACAAAGGCGGTTCTCCACTCTGCTGGAATGAAGCCAGTACTGTGGTTGAAAAGGGGTGCTCAATGGCCAGCACAAGAAACTTTTCGAAATGGCTGTATTTTGACTGTACTTCACGAAATAGTTGCAACCTGCACACAAATAAACTCTTCGAAATAAATACACAGCAATAAGCACACACTGTAAGCATGTTGCACACTTTAAGATACTTCAAACAACACAATGTAAAATAGTAGTTTTGCCAAAACATAGTACTTTGCCAAAAATTATGCAGTTGCATTGCTTTATTTAAGCTTAATGTGCCCCCTTTGCCCTTATCATATTAGTTTTGCTAGTTTAATCTTTTTTCCGTTCCCATTACACTTTTTCTTGTGCTCGTTAAACTTTAAACATGCCTATTTTACAATTCCGGGGTAATTCCAAACCCCTTATGTGCTTTTCTGATAATTGCGTTATTAAATATCGTAATTTTAAACACTTTAATAAACCTTTTGTCCTCTCGCTCGATTAATAACAAGGTTTGTGCCCTTGTAATGCTCAGTTTATCTTTTTTTTTTATAAGATAAGTCATTCGTACAAGTTTCCATTACCTTTGTTCGTTTCTGGCCCTTTTGCGCTCAGTTCTCTTAGTTTACCTTCACCGTTAATGCTGCACCTTGTAGCTCTGAAAAGCAGTCTCTAGAATCCCACTTCTGACACCACGTTGCTTTTCCAGTCAGGATAAAATAGAGGAGCCTTTGTGGGTTCTGTTAAATCAACTTTATAATGTACAAACACATCAGAGGCTTAATAACTTTGACTTAGTTAAGCTTATAAATAAACTAGCTATTACACTCATACATGCTCACTCTCTAGGTGCACTGTCAAAATTACACTGAAGCTAGCACATGCTTGCTATTTATATGCACATGATGACAGTGAAATGCTTCTTAAAGATACAACACAGACACACACACACACACACACACACACACACACACACACACACACACACACACACACACACACACGACAACTGTTTATCCCCCAAGATAATGGTTTAGTTCTGTATTGTTTCAGATATCCTGGCTAGAATATCTTCTAGAATGGGAATGTTCTGTCGAAGAGGGATATATAAAACAACTACACAGATGTTTTAAGATGAGTTTTAGAAATGTTATAAGTATTTCCACTGTGCAGGATTTTGGTACAGTATTTGACTATATCCACTGGAGTCCATCCTAGGACCACTAATAACTTATCAACGACCTAAACATAGCACCAAAGAAGCCATCACAGTACAATACTCTGATTCCACTCTATCATGTACTGTTAAGACACTATCCATGCTCCAAACACACCATGAAATCCCTCTCCTCCATAGAAACTTGGCTCAAGAACTCACTACTCCTCCTGAATCCAACAAATAGCTAAACTGCCGTGGCTCACTCCAAATCTCTCCTCTCTCAAAAAATTATCTTTAACATACAGTCATCCAACAAGACCAGTGCAAATCTGACCTGAAGTATGATCTCCACCTTCAGCAAGCCATAATGAAGACATATCAGAAGATAGGCTGCCTCCATAAACTGCCTGACTGTTACACAAAACATAGCTACTTCTTTTCTCCACCCTATTATATTCCTCTATCATTCCTCTCCTATCCTAACCAATCTCAACTTTTCTTACTAAGCCAAACTAGAGCAATGCTATAATAAAGTAGCCCTATTTGCAACCAAACAACAATATAGCACATCTCTGCTTCTCTCTAAAACAAGTAATCTGGTTCGAACTAAAGTCTTCTGCTGTACTCACAATCAATTACAACCTTCAAACTACTACACAACGCTGAAAAATTCTCATGTCATCACTCCATCATTCAACCTTATACTAGCAAGGGACCTCTTCACTATACTGACAGATCATTTTCTCCATAACTAAACATAACAGCAGTGTAGGATACTCCCCGTACTCACAATGCACTGTAAATAACTGAAGATCATCCCACTCCACTTAAGAACAGTTTGCAACCTGAAAGACATTACATGCCAACTGAAGTAACACCTAACAGATAATCGGCACTGCACCTGCATCTCCCGTGATTAAACTGGTACTACTACAGCTATATAAACTCGTGCCATACATCTCTGCTGCATATACCCTCCTCTACCATCTCATTTGTCTTCCTTGTGTTTCCTCCCCTCCATCCTTTCTTTGGGCTTCTCTAAATTCTGAACTGCATATACCTCCCTGTATTTACAAAAAAACGTATTCATATACAACCCATGTAACTGTTATTTTTAATCAAAACAGTTTGCAAATGATGTAACTGATGTCAAGGATGTCTGAATAATGGAAATGTTGCTCAAAAATGAAAATGACAGTAAAGGCAAAATAATGCAAGTGATGTTTGAATAATGGAGCTTTGCTCCCCAGCCCTCTGCTGAAAAAGGGCACTGCTCAGTCAGAATTTCCAGGTAAACAAATACCAATACATACATACATAAATATGAAATGTATTCTCCTCTTTCTTACTCCAGTTCGGATTACAAATAAACTTAAATGTCTTGTATACCAATGGAGAGTAGATAAGGCATTCAAAACACTGAAATTGTGTGTTGTTGCACAAGAGACTGTGCTGTGTGCCTAAAAATAAACAAGTCTCATGCACTTGTCAAACCAAGATGTAAATAAGTAAGGCCATCCACTTCTGCATTTTCCATACGATTAGAATACCGGTGACCAAATGGCCTCAAGTAGTCATAATGGGCAGAATCAGTGTAAAATACCAAATACAATTTTGTTTTTTTTTTTGGAGGGGGGGGGTACACGGGCTGCTGCTATATCTAAACAGCTACTTTACATTATTTACTCAATTTATTCTACCTACTCCACCTCCTTCATTTTCAGCCCGATTGCTACAAACATTCTTCTCATATCAGAGCTTTATCCCTCTCAGGAGAAGCGTGCTACATTTTGCGAATACCTGGTACTTATTTGGAACGATTAACTGTAACTATGGGAAACTGTGGTAGTTCCCAGCATGCTCTCTAACATTCAAGTGTTGGCGCAGAAGGCCAGTGAAATGGAAAACAAGATGCCAGTTCCAGAAAAGCCAAATGGTGCAGCTACCCATGCCAGTGAAAAAAAGCCCCGCCTGTCCCTGCATGCCAAAGAGGGCACATGCATAAAACAGGGGACAGAGGTGTCCCTGCAGTCATGCACATGGACATGTCACTAAAATGGAGGAGTTGGGGCCTAAAACAAATACACCCCTTGCTGACACCCTGAGGAGATGGACTTGCAAGTAAGGGAATACCACTGTGTAGCTCCCTCAGTCTGGAAGCAGGGTCTGTTCAGAAACACAAATGGCCTTCACTGTCAGGCTGCCAGGATGAGGACATCAAAGCAATGACAGTGGATGGATGAGCTATACTATATGCTTCTTAAAACCTTTTACATATTCATGCAACTACAAAACACCACAAATCCCCATTCGAAGGGCCTTAACCTACATCACAACAAACAAAACTAGCTGATGCTGCATATTACTCTCTCAAAGGATTTCCTAAGCAAGAAAAGGCTTCAGGCTCCATGTCATTCAAAGCAATTCCCCTGCTGCACAAAGCATGCTCACAACTGCCTGGATGACTGTTGCCCCAATGGCTGAAGTATAGGGGAACAAATGAGCTCAACGTTCATAGCAGAAGGACTTGACAATCATCAGGAATAGTTCAAAATGAATACGCAGAAAGGAGGGGAAAAAAAAAAAAAAAAAACAGTGTTTAGTAAACAGCTACATTCCTTATCTCTGGCAGCAAGCTACTACAATTGTTACCATTAAGAGAACCATAACTTGGACCATACTAATACTCATTTAGTAACTAGTATACTGTGAAAGAAATGGAGACAGAAGGAAACAGAGAAACTAGTAATGTTCTCCTTGACTTTCACAAGTACAGATGTGTTAACTGATGGATCTGTTTTCCTTCTGAAAAGGTTACAGCAGCACTGGATGAAGACTGCAACGTGCATACAGCTATCTAGAGTTGGCTGAAGTCTTTTTTATTTTGTTGTTGCACAAAGGTACTGCTCAAAAGCTCAATATAAAAAAGCATGCTACTCCCTAGGTCAGACAGTGGGTAACTAACAGAACACAGCAGGTCCTGAAAAGAAGTCTTCTAAAACCTTTAAAAAGTAACCAATGATGACATCTCACAGGGCTATGAGGCTGGCATATATTCTGTTTAAAATATTTTCCAGACCTTAAAATAAGAAACGAACATTTTAATCAGTAAATATGCAGATGACTGCAAAGTCGATAATACAGTAATATTTTCTAAAAGTGAGGGGCAGATACAAATTTACTTATTATTGCTTACACTTGCTAATCGGGAAAGTCCACTGGGCCTAGGAAGAGCCCAGTTTTAGTGGAGGCCCGGGGAGAAGAGAGTCACATTAATTACATACAGAAGTAAAAAAATATTAATACATAGGACATTTTGAGGAGAACTATCATTTCATTAATTACATACAAGTGATCCTTGATTACATGCAAGAGTGAAACATGTTGATACATAGTACTGCTCAAAATACCTCATGCTATCACATGAAAAGAAGGTAATAGCAGAAACAGCAATAATGTTTTTCAGTCAGGTAATATACTCTAGAGTAACACATGAGTATAAATATGTTTGTAGAATTTTTAGCTGAGCTCAGGGTAGAAAAAAGGTGACAGAAAGGCTGCAGGAGGAAGAGTACAGTCAAGATGATAGATAAAGAGAGTCAGAATGGTACAGAGAAGAGGAGGGGAATGCTGTAGAAGGTTGAGGCTCCGGAGTGGGAAGTCAGGTGTTGAGGTTATTTATTGTGGTACAGGAGCATAGCCAGTGAGAGGAGAGATGTAATTTGAGGGATTTTTTTAAAGGAAGCAGGACTACCGATTGTCCTGAGCAGAGACAGCATGAGAATGCAGCATTTGGCCGGCTGAGAGTTTGGGTTTCTCAACAGACAATAATATTTTGTTTTCAGAACTGCGGTGACAATTGGGGTGATACATGGTCAGAATGGACAAGAAGGAAGGGCAGGTTTCAAGTTGGTAGATTATCTTGTGGGCTGTAGTTAACTGTAGAAGAGTAAGATGGTGGGAGGATTCTAGCCAATGTAGTTGATGCAGACGGGAACAGTGGTGGGTAGAAAATTTTGCATTTGTAACAAATTTAGTGACTTTGTTGTAGCAAGAGTCTAGTTTAATTTTTTAAGGAGGACTGTGGGTTGGTAAGGATGGGGGCACCGTATAGAAGAGCTGGAAGCAGAAAGGATGAAGCCAAGGCCTTTTTAGCAGACAGGCTAAGGAAATAGTTGTGCCTACAAAAGGGCACCTAGCTTTTGATGTTTTTTTTTTTTTTTTTTTTTTTTAATGTTGCTGTGGATGTGAAGGTCAAAAGTTAATTTGTCATCAATGATGACACCTAGTAATTTGAGACTAGGGACAACTTCAACGATAGTGTTGTTGAGGGAAAAAACAGTAAGAGACTTGTCAACAGGGCTAGATTTTATGGGGGTAAATAAGAAGAGTTTTGTTTTATTGGGGTTAAGGGCGAGGTGATTCAGGGCCATCCAGTGTTCAGTAGAGGTAAATCCTTCTTGGGTAAGAAGTTTAATACAGTGGCAGATTTAGAAGAGCAGACGATGGTTAAGTCATCTGCATACTGGATAACAGTACTGTGGGTAAGGGTACTATGAAAGTTATTGACAAATATACTGAATAGGAGGGGACCCAGAACTGAACCTTGGGGAACACCTGTATTATTAGTAGTAATGAAAGGGGTGGAAGAATGCTGCCATATGGTAGACTGCTGCCTACTGCTGAGATAGTGAACCACTCTAGGGTGGGGGGTGATAGGCAGAGGTTAGAGGGTTTAGTAAGCAGTAGGGAGTGGAGAGAGTTTAGTAAGCAGTAGGGAGTGGAAAATGGTATCAAATGCCTTCGATAGATCAAGAAAGAGTGCAGAGAAAGGAGCCAGCATCATGGGATCTATTTACTGTGTCCAGGAAGAAAATGGGCAGTGTTAGTGCTACGTCCAGTCCTAAAGCCATGATGAGTATGGGAAAGCATTTGGCGTTTTACCAGATGACAAAAAAGTTTAAATATACCTACTTGTGATAACAGCACTGCTTATTATATACCTCCTTGTGATAACAACACTGCTTATTTTTGAACACCAAGAAATGCAAATAGCCACATTTTAAAAATGCGTAATGCCGTTTTCTGACTACAGTGGAAACCGCCAGATAGACTAGTGATTAATTACAACTGAAAATGTATGGTTTTCTGAAACAAAAAAAACTGGTAGATACACTGCTGAACTGTTATTCTCAATGGATAACCTCCATCTTGCCATTAAAGCATTGCATGAACCAGTCCTGTCTGAAAGCCTGTACCTGGAGTATTTAAAATTAATTTATTTTATTATTTAATTGCATTTGTTTGCCAGGATGGTCCACTTGGCCGAAATGAGCCCATTTTCAAAGGAGGCCCATGAAGAAAAGCTCTATAATGAAATGAATAAAGCTTCAAATCAAATACATAGATACACATGACTGCAGTATATATCAATACAATCAAAACACAGTACAGGCAGTAGGACAAGTCATCTCACCACATTAAAAGCTCACACTTCACAGCAAATGTCTGTTTGTATGCTTTAACGGTTTTCAAAAACAAACTTCACATTAATATCGAAGCCAAGAAATTCATATACCAGAAGAATTGCAATCAAGTGTCATGAAGTCCCATAGTTATAAGCCGGATAAAGAAAGCTCTGGACATTCATGTAATGTTCTGACACTGTCTAATGCACAACCTAACATGTAGTTTGCAATATAAATTATTTTACAAATACTTTGGGTAGAGTACCACTGCTTTACTAGAGTTTTCCCCTGACTAATGAAATTTCAGTTAAACTGCCCCCAGACAACACAAACTGGCAGAGTAATACAAAATGTTATGGCTATACAGTGCAATGGAAAAGTATTTGCCCCCTTCCTGAGTTCTTATTTTTTGGCATGTTTGTCACACTTAAATATTTCAGATCATCAAACAAATATAAATTTTAGACACAAGATAACACAAGTAAACACAAAATGCAGTTTTTAAGTGACTATTTTATTTAAGGAAAAAAAAACTATCCAAACCTACACGCCCACTACGTGAAAAAGTAACTGCCCCCTAAACCTAATAACTTGTTGTGCCACCCTTAGCAGTAACAACCGCAATCATGCGTTTACGATAACTGGCAACAAGTCTTTCACATCGCTGTTGAGGAATTTTGGGCCATTCTTCTTTGCAGAATTGTTTTAATTCAACCATATTGGAGGGTTTCCGAGAATGAACTGCCTTTTAAGGTCATGCCACAGCATCTCAACTGGATTTAAGTCCAGACTTTGACTAGGCCACTCCTAAACCTTATTTTTTTTTTAAGCCATTCAGAGGTGGACTTGGTGGTGTGTTCTGGATCATTTTCCTGCTGCAGAACCCAAGTGCGCTTCAGCTCAAGGTCACAAACGGATGGCCGGACATTCTCCTTCAGGATTTTTTGGTAGAGAGCAGAATTCATGGTTCCATCAATCACAGCAAGTCGACCAGGTCCAGAAGCAGTAAAGCAGCCTTTGACCATCACACTACCACCACCATGTTTGACTGTTGGCATGATGTTCTTTTTCTGAAATGCTGCGCTACTTTTACGCCAGATATAACAGGACGCACACCTCCCAAAAAGTTCAACTTTTGTTTCGTCAGTCCACAGAATAATTTCCCCCAAAGTCTTGGGGATCATCAAGATGTTTTTTGGCAAAAGTGAGATGAGCCTTTATGTTCGTTTTGGTCAGCAGTGGGTTTCGCCTTGGAACACTACCATGCATGCCATTCTTGCCCAGTCTCTTCCTTATGGTTGAGTCATGAACACTGACCTTAACTGAGGCAAGTGAGGCCTGTAGTTCTCTTGTTCTGGGTTCTTTTGTGACCTCTTGGATGAGTCGTCGTTGCTCTCTTTGGGTAATTTTTGCAGGCCGGCCACTCCTGGGAAGGCTCACCACTGTTCCATGTTTTCTCCATTTGTGAATAATGGTTCTCACCGTGGTTCGCTGGAGTCCCAAAGCTTTAGAAACGGATTTATAACTTTTTCCAGTCTGACAGATGTCAATTACTTTAGATCACAGCATGATGTATTCCTTTTTGGGATCTTTTGGCCTATTTCACTTTTGACAGGTTCTATTTAACTGATCTCTTGATTCAACAGGTCTGGCAGTAATCAGGCTCGGGTTTGGCTAGTGAAATTGAACTCAAGCTTTCCCAAAAATGTGATTAACCACAGTTACTTCATGATTTAACAAGGGGGGCAATTACTTTTTCACACAGGACCATGTAGGTTTGGATAGTTTGTTTTCCTCAACAAATAAAATCATCACTTAACCCATGTAAACACAAAATTCAGTTTTTATCTTTGTCTAATATTTAAATTTGTTTGATGATCTGAAACATTTAAGTGTGAAAAACATGCAAAGAAATAAGAAATCAGGAAGGGGGCAAATAGTTTTTCACTGCACTTTTAAGTAGCTAAAAGGCAGTATCCTGTAAAATTGATTCCCTTCTTGCAATTAGGTCTTACTTGGCAGTATATAAATCAAATGGAATTCCCTATATTTACACTATACAGGAGTATTGCATCTAAGGAGTCTTGCTTGGGTAAAACCTAAATGAAGTCAATACCACCTGCTATAGGTTTTCATCCCATCATGGGGACCCTATGTTTAGATCACGTGAAAGCCTGGTACATGCAAAGCTAATCTATTGCTAGAGAAGAGTGTGTGGCAGAATATACTCATTATTTGTAATATGAATTTTAAAGAGAGAGTAGTTATACTAGCTAGTTATTCCTGCAACTATGACTGCTGAAATGCAACTGTTTGCTGACAATGACAGTATTGCATATGCTATAATAATGCCTAGTTTGAACCCTGCAACCAAGACTTAGAACTGGATAGTGGATCATCAACCCCCTTTCCCCATGTCTACAGGTGGTTGGGGGTGTCACAATGGGTCTACTTCAGATGATCAAACTAAGTTCGATTTTCATACGGCCGAGACCATATGACTGAACTTTTGAAAGTTCAAACATCTAATAAAAAAGTAAAAAATAAGTAAATAAAATTACCTGTAGAGTTTTCAGCAGGGGGGCAAGCCCCCTTGCACCCCCCCCAACACCCCTTATTTATATATATACACCAACTCAGATATCGCACTATGGGGAATTCTTCCCATTCCGCGCTGTGTGGAGATCTCTGTTAAGAATACTCGAAGTTAAACTTCGATCATATGGTTTCGGCCATATGAAAGTCGAACTTTTGAAAGTTCGATCATATGAATGGGACCCAACACATCAACTGTCACAACAGCTCTTCTTTTCAGGGGCAATCCACTACCTTCTTCAGTAGTCACTCATAAAAGCAATACCATGTTCAAAAAGAATCTCCTCACTTATTCAAACACTTACTAGTAAAATCTGCAGGTTCACCGTGCTCTCACCAAAACAGAAATGCAACTATAAAACATTACAAAAAACAAGACCGTCACCAGTCAAACAGATGACCTGCTGTTCTGCTCTCACCTTTTTGAACTTCTTTGCAACCAAACTTTCTCCCTACTAGCATTTAAATTAATTAGAAAATCCACCATCCCACAACCTCAGAAACACAGATCATTCAGCATCTGCAGTATAGGCCTCTCCAACAAAACTCTAATGCAAATATCACTGCTTCACTTAACTACACCCTTAACTTGGGAATCAATCCCATTACATTTTAAACAAACAAACATTCTCTTACCCTAAATTCCATTCAGAACTGAAAACAGTTAAATGGAAATATAATGGCTGTGGTGATAATGGAAAACACTGGACCTTGCATAAGTGCAGATCCAGAATAGGAAGTGATGTGTTACACAAGGCAGTAATTTTCATTACTGATGGTACCACTTCCTATAGGGTCACTTATTACTTTCCTTCCTTATGATAAAAAAAATAAATAAATAAACCATCCTGAAATGTCCTACCCCCCACCCCTGTCTCTTAACACTACACCCTAATATAGTTACTGGATTAAGATGCTGAATATAAAACCTTTGATTAAATTCTACAGCCACCCTTCCACTTAGAAGAAGGTGTGGCAAGTTCCACTATTTGACTAAGTCACTTATAGGGTACATCTGCATAGGTGCTAAGGACAAGCTTTTGTTTTAATAATAAAGTAAGCTGGAAATGTGTGTTACTAAGGGTATGTTGACGGACTGCTGTTTGCAATTAAACAGGAGGAGGAAAGGGAGCCTGCCCTTGGATACTAGTCTTCCTGTGGTAAAGTACTCTAGTTTAGCAGTCTCATCTTCACTTTGAAGGGTTATTACAGAAGAAATTTCAAGGCAGGATGGAGTAATCTCTGTTGGTGACTGCCCCAAGTCTCTGCAGTCATAAGTCACCTAGTCAACTACAGGTCTTTCAGCATGAAGTAACATTTACCACAACACCAAAGCAATGGTATTTATTCCAGAGCTAGGCAGTAATAGGGTTACTGCCAGTCCCATTTTGTACAAGACAGCTCCTATTTGTTCACAGACTACTGCAAAATTGGGAGCGATCACAGAGTCCCTAGCGATGTTAACATACTGCAGACGGGGTTAACATAGCCAAAGCCATGGATTAAAGCTAAATGCAAAAAAAGAAAATCATCATTATTCCCTTTTGGAAAGATGACATCCCTACTAATTGTGCCCTGGGAAAAACATGAAAAATCTCAAATGACCCAAGACTTTAGAGCAAACATAATTTCCCCGAGTTTCTTATTTTCTATCTGAAATACCTTAGCAGTATATGAAACAGTAGAAGCAACTCAAACTTTACAACAGCATGCTTTTATTTTTGCAAAAAAGAAAAGCTCAGTCCTTTACTCTGGTTGCAGGTATGGTCTTGCCCTGCATAATCTCACATTTCTATAAGAAATTCCCCATTTTTTTGTATCTGATAACACATCAAAAAAAGGTTATAATGTTATGATGGCAGCTGTCAAAATACACTACCGACATAACATTCTGACAGCTACGTAAAACATAGGTGTGGTCCAGTGTTCTCCATTATCTCCATGTGTCCAATCACATTACCTAAATCCACCACTATTTCTCCAAACTCACAGTCAACCCTCTCCTCTCAGTCATAACCCTTTCACTAGATAGCTTAGTCAAGTATTTATTTGTATGCATTTACTGCAACTCAATGAATATTGTACATATGCACACAGATATAAATATAAACTATACATCTATAAAATAATGCATTTTAATCCCAAAAGCCAAAAGAAGAATCACATTATTCTACTATACAATCCTATCCCAAGCGGAGACTAAAGTACATCATTTACGATCACTGCTCTTCTCTGTTAAATTCAACTAAAATAAAATATTAAAAATATATACCTACTAACTATAAATACTACACATAACTGTGCAAGGTATAAACTTTATTTTTCATTTGCCTGCTTTTAATTTTGACTGTTGAAGAGCTTGAATATGATCTATTAGGATCGGTGTTCTACCCCAGTCAACACGTGGTCTACAAGACACTAACTTTGGCCAAAATCTAAAAGGGAATACCTAACTATGCAATGAACAGGTTGTGGATGGCACTACCCATACTCAGTTGGAGGTAATAGCCAAACTACTGCTATCTGACAAACTTCACCCCCTGTCCCCTTCGGTCATCCCGCAAAGTATACCTGCCACCATTCCTCAGCTTATCTCCAGATGGCAGGTCATCTCAGTGCTCTCCAAGGCCAAAAACATGGCATTGATGGGACCAGAAAACATCCCAGGTTGCCTTTTAAACAACTTAAAACACGACCTAGCAGACTGACTTGATCCCTGCTTAACCACAGCCTGGGAACTGGCTATGTTCCAGTAGAATGGAAGAAGGCAACAGTAATCCATCTACACAAAGGGGGACCATCAACCGACCCTTGGAAGTAAAGGCCCATAAGGTTTACTAGCCTCATCTGCAAGGACATGGAAAGAATCATCATGGACCTTATTAACAAGGGCATGGGTAATCTCCAAACTCTGGACCCAACCTAGTTTGGATTCACCAAAGGTAGATCATGCCTGTCAAACATGGTTGATTTCTTCAAGAAAGTCACCAAGGCCATGGATGAGAGAAAGACAGTGCATACCACCTAGCAAAGGCGTATGACACAATCCTGCACTCGGCTATAATCGAGAAACTCTTCCAACTGAGAATTAATCCCTTCATTACCAGAGAGATAGCCAACTGGCTCATCAACAGGGCACATACTGTCAAAATGGGCGACTTCAACACTAGCAAAAGACCAGTCTCACCAGTGGCGTACCGCAGGGTTCTGTGCTGGGCCCCATCACTGTTCAGAATTTATTTCTCAGAAGTCCAGGCAAATATGGACAGCCTGTGGCTGACCAAGTTCGCCGACTATTGCAAATTGGGAGCGATCACTGGGTCCCCAACAATGTTAACATTCTGCAGACAGGGTAAATGCAGCCAAAGACACAGATTAAAGCTAAATGCAAAAAAAAAAAAAAAATCATTATTCCCTTTTGGAAAGACCATATCCCTGTCAATTACATTCCCTCTCTAAGTGTAGACCCGGTGGTATGTGATTTGGGTACTCAGGTTGATAGCAATCTGAATTTTGCCCACCTATCCACAGTAGTAAGGAAATCCTTCGATATGCCACATCTTATAAGTAAAAACATCACATCTATATCCAAAAATGTTATAATTCCACAATATTCAGCCCTCATCATACCAATAATCGAGTACAATGGTCCCTTTTGCATGTACTTCACCAGAGACCTGAGACCACAGAGATTTCTCACCAAAAAATTACAGGGTACACAAAACAAATCTTAAATGGAAAGACTGAAAGCCCTACAGGTTGCACAAAACAAATCTTAAATGGAAAGACTGAAAGCCCTACAGGTTGCACAAAACAAATCTTAAATGCAAAGACCGAAAGCCCTGTCACTGTACTGTTTCCTACTGGTTGCCAAGGGGTGACCTGTGCCTGCCTTACAGGGCAGTCTCTGACCCAGCCCTGATGGAAATGCTACACATTCGTAAATCAAACTGCACAAGGCTCAATCGCTCCAGGGATCTTATCCTAGCCTCTGACATGAACTACTCATGCTAGAACTTAGATACATCTCCCAGAGACTGCCACTTCTCTGGAGCGAGCTTCAAACTGACAGAAAAAGACCTGCGTCCATGTCCCTCCTGGACAGAGGAAGTCGGTATTGACTACCACAGACCTAACCACCACCAGTTGGGACAACTCGGGATAAATATGGCTAGGCTTGTAAGGGCTCTAGGACCGTTAAACCTATGAGCCTACCGGTTGAAAGTTTGCTCTTCAGAAAAGCAACAAAGCAAACCCATTTCTGACCCTGTAGCATGACCTTTTAAAGAAGGTTACGGTTGTTAATGTTCAGAAATAAAAGCATTACATAGTTTTATTACTTCATCTTGTTTTAACACCAATCAGGTCGTTTACATTTCTGCCAAAGTAATACATACCCGTCAAATCTCACTGTTCCTGTTTGCTGCGTATCAACGTGATAGTGTTCTAAAAGTAAGCGGACCACTTTAGTGTGCCCATTTCGGGCTGCAATAATAAGTGGGGTTGAGCGCTGTCCACCATGCTGGGTCACGTAACTGAGCAGATATCGAATTTCATTCTCCTTTCTGTTTAAAAGAAGGGCAGCCAACGTTAACACACGACCTTCACTAGCAGCTTTATACACGTAACCAGCAGCCTCCTCCATGAAAATCCAAAAGATATTTTTCAGAAATCGTCCAGGCGAAGCTGGCTAAATGTTCGATCCACCAATGGTTAACAACATACTACTTTACAGAGAAATAACAACAGTGGCACACAGCCCCATCGTAAAGACTGGTGGCGACAGTTTCATTTCCATTTGAAAATGCAAGAATTTTATTGGCCAGTCAAGTTCAAGTGCCCTTCCTTAAAACAATGCAAGCTATTAAAAATCCTCCATCAAAGTGTAAACAAACAACACGTTATCGCCCATGTAAAATATAATCGTTTCTTTGACTATCCTCGTATAACAAAATCATGTTTTTAAGCTCCACAAAGATACATAATTCAAACTAAAAATAGCAATATTTGAGAAACTGCCCTGACATTACAAACAAGAGCGAAACTTCAGGCTTCCAGACGTACCGGAAGAAATACATAACGTCACTTCTTGTCTCTGTGTCAATTGTTCCTATACGAAACAGAGCTAGTAATATATGGATCCGTGCTTATCATGAAGTTATCAACCATATTAAGACGCTTTCGAGCAATTGTATATGTGTTTTGTTGTACTGGTTAATGCAAACTATCACGTGGATTAAACATACTTGACGAAAATGGCAGTTGTCTATATTTTTTTAGATTAAAATAACGGTGATAGTGGATGTGAGCGCGAACTCCATTACTGACAGTACCGGCATAGATGACTGACAGTATCAATGACGTGTGCCAGTCAGTTTCGGATCTGTTTTGCTGCTATACTGCTGAGCTAGAATTAGTGCTAGAAAGAGAAGAAAACGTGCGTATCATAAGGCTGCTGCCCCTCTACTTCTACATGTGCAATTTAGCTGTTTAATTAATATTGCTACTGGAAGTAGCGGCCACGCTTAAATGGTGTAACAGCAACAACGTACACGCAAGAAAATTACCGTAATACAGGAACGCGTTGTGGTATATTGCTGTTACTAGCATATGGGGACCGCTACACATTTAAGTAACCAGTTTCACTATTTTGCCACTACCAGCCCCTCTACTTACTGTAATAGCAGCGACTCACTGTTATATGCCAAGAAAATACAACAAAAGAACACTACGGAGTACGTTTGGAAAATAAGCATGAAAATGTGCCCAACCTTTTAACGGTTAAATGCTCAATTGCGTGAAATGCAACAGCAGTTTCAGTGTTACAGTTAAAATGTATTAAAAAAACACTAGTGTAAAATAATGTAGTTTCTTTTCACGTTTTTTTTTTCAGTTTCTGTACGTTTCTTTAAGTGTTGTAACTTATGTGTTGAATGTTGTTAGCAGAGCCAAATCATGGTCAAATGTACCCTAGGCAGGGTAATGGACCAGGAGCCCCCTCTCCAAACACAAACACACATACCTGTACTGTTCCCGTTTACCGTCACTTGGCTGTCTCTCCCCAGTTATAATAACTACTGTTCAGACCTGTCGGTGGGCAGACTAATTTCCATAACTGCCAAGCAAATCTGGACAAAGCCATAAATAAAGGGGGGGGGGGGGGCAAAGGCCCCAAAATAGGGACAATTTTTAAATATTGCTGTTATAAAGGTAGAAAGTTGATTAGAATAACAAGTTTTGCAGTTGCATGAATTTCCTGAAGGGTACGACGTCTGAAACTCAGACTGGCCAGAAAAAAACAGACCAAAAATATGAGGCAGAAATATGGACATACTGCAAAAATTTGGACAGTTAAGAGGTATGTATTGCATTACAAAGATTTGACTTAAAACTTTTAAATCTACCCAACAGCACAGACCTCCAAGGCAGAAATGCATTCAACCACCAGAACACAGCACTAATCAGGACACACATAACTCTCCTAAACAGTGTGCCACTCAGCCAAAGCCCTAAGGCAAAACAGCATGCCCAACACACTAGTCATATGTGACTCGATAGTGAGGCACACTGATGTCCCACTCACTAGGTTGAATAAGGAGAAAGTAACAGTCAGTTGCCTGTCAGGTGCCAGGATGCGCCACATAATGGTCCCTCAACAACAGGTACAAATATGACTGTCATTGTACATGTGGGTGTGAATGACCTGAGAAGTACCTCTCTGGACTACATGAAAAGAGACATGGAGGAGCTCTCGGATTATGTAGCCAAGGTGGGTATGACCCTAGCCCTGAGCAGCATCCCACCATCACCCAGAATGATACCACAGTACAAGCAGAAAATGATTGATTTCAACAATTGGCTAAGTTTCTGGTGTTATTTTAAGGGGATCCAGTATCTGTCTGCCTGGGATGACATGATTGACAGACCTCGATGCCTTGCCAGAGATGGCCTGCATCTGTCACCCCTGGGCTTCCAGATATTGGCCAACGCTCTTGCCACCCCTATAGTGCCTTTTTTAGGCAGTGTTCAAAGACCAAATTTCCACTGTAACAGCTACAAACAAATGCAATCTGAGGGTCATGCTGCTCAACGCTAGAAGTCTAAATCTCAAAATGCACTCGCTTGAAGCACTCCTTAAAATGGAGGACATCGACATTTGTGCTGTAACAGAGACCTGGTTCAAGGCAGCAGAAAGCACCCCTGCACTACCAGGCTATAACTCATTCCATACCTTTAGGCCCCAGAACTTAGACCGAAGCTCCAAAGGTGGTGGTATTTCTATATTCATAAAGGATGTGCACACCTCCAAACTGATAGACCAACATAAAGCATCAGAGATACTTCAGGTGCAGCTAACATTGGGTAAGACAGCAATTCAGGTTGTAGCCTGCTATAGGTCCCCAACCATGTCCCAAGACTCACACTCCACGTTCCTGAGCACCCTGGAGAATATTAGGGTCCAACCTAACACTCTCATAATGGGCGACTTCAACTACTCCTCCATTAACTGGGAAAACTACTCATGTACTAATACACTTGCCCAACGTTTCCTGGAATTCATTAATTCCAATTCCCTGGACCAGCTTGTTCTTACCCCCACTAGAGATAGCAACATCCTTGACCTGGTCATTACTAACATGGGCAACCGTTGCTCTACACCAATAGTCAAGTCCTCTCTGGTTAGATCCGACCACAAACTAATCACCTTGGAAATCCACCCCCCCCCCCACAAAGGTGACCACCATGAAAAACTTCTCCAAAGCTAACTTTGGGCTCCTAAAAACAGAGATGGCTAACTTCACGGCACCAATGCAAATGGAGAATAGTTGCATGACCGCCGAATCATACACCAGTGAACTGTACGAATATGTACACAAATGCATGGATCTCGCCATACCCAATAGAACCAAGATGCTCTGATCCAAAAAAAGGAAGCCAACCTGGTGGTCCCCTGCCACAAACAAAGTCTACAACAGAAGGAGGAAACTGACACAGAATAAGGTGAAGTCCCAAGACTGGAAAAACTCCCTTATCAGCCTCAACAAAAAGTTGAAATCCCTCATCAAATCCTCTAAAGCTAGCTATGAAAACAGAATTGCAGCAGATAGTAAAGACAACCACAAGGCCTTCTATAGTAATGTAAAGAATCTCCATGGCAATATCCAGATATGCTCTGAGCTACTGCACAATGGTACCTTCTATAGCAAGCCAACAGATATTGCCAATATACTGGCCAACAGATTCACTGCCAACTGTACCCCCCAAAGGACCAATCTCAATACCAGTAGATTGCCAGGCACCCAGCATTACTGCTGCACAGGTTAAAACAGCACTGTCGAACGCCAAGAATACAGCTTCTTTGGGACCTGACAATATCCCTGGCTGTGTTCTACATGAACTACAGAGTGAACTGGCACCTCACCTGTGTGCCTTGTTCAATCAGAGCCTCACCTCAGGCTTTGTCCCTAACAAATGGCACACTGCTAAATGGCACACTGCTACAGTCATCCCTCTCCACAAAGGAGGAGCGACTACAGACCCTGGGAACTATTGCCCCATTAGCCTGACGAGCCTGATATGCAAAGCTATGGAATGCATCATCATGTACCTAATAAACAAGGATACAGGGAATCTCCAAACTCTGGATCCCACACAGTTTGGTTTTGTGAAGGGTAGTTCATGCCTGCTCAACTTGGTCAACTTCTTTGAGTCAGTCACCAGAGGTGTGGATGAAGGCAAGGTGGTTCATAGAGCCTACCTTGATCTAGCCAAGGCCTTTGATACCATTCCCCACACAGGAATCAGAAAAACTCACTAAGCTAGACATCAACCCCTATATCACTAGGTGGGTTGCAAACTGGCTCACAGACACAACCCACAGTGTGAAAGTAGCTGACTGCAAGTCAGACTGCCAACCAGTCACAAGTGGAGTACCACAGGGTTCAGTCCTGGGTCCTCTCCTGTTTGGTATCTACTTCTCTGAAGTCCAGGGCAACACGAAGGGACTCTTCTACTTAGAGGCAATCTCTGCTTGACTTACAAAGCCATGTCTGACCCAACTCTGTTAGAAATGCTACATCTAAAGAAATCCCAATCCCTCTGCACCACACACTCCAGAGACTTCAACCTCACTACCACAATCAATAGAACGTGCTGGAGGGACAGATTCATAACCCAGAGACTGCTCATGCTATGGAATAGACTTCCCATACATGTCAAACAGAGCACCTCACTGGCCTTCTTCAAGAGAAATCTTGATGAGTGGATGGGAAATAGAAAATTCACCCTGGGGATCACTCCAGTGGCTCTACTCGACAGAGGCACTGGGAACTAAGGTCGGGTGGCACGATGCCAGAGTAATTCTATGGGCTAGGCTTGTAAAGCTCCAGGGCCATTAGCCTAGTACACAGCTATGAGCCTATGAACCTATTTCAAATTTTTTAGCTCCAACAATGATGGCAATTCGCTAAACAAAATAGTCTCACATAGAAGACAGATGTAGTACATCAGTAAACTTCTCTTCCCTTGAAACTCTCATTCACTGAAACTGCATCTGGTCAGTAGTGGACTATGTGTATATTTATATCAACAGACATCCCCCAAACCTAGACATTATAGCTACATTGCTGACTGCATCCTTCTCAGATGTCTCTGTAAAAATAAATAAATAGAATTGACCAAAGTCACATTTCAAATTTGTTTTACACAAAAAGTAGTAGCCAAAGTATTCCAACTTAATTCACACACACACACACACACACACACACACACACACACACACACACACGGTACTTTCCTCCACAGACAGCCCCAGGAGCAATTATAGCCACTTTGACTGTGTACACCCTTGTTACACAAAACTAAATTGCATGTACTTTATTGCTAGCTTTGGATGAAATACTTGAAATTGTATATAGATCACAGGCATCATACCATTAGATCCAACCTTGTGCAGTTCAGTATAAATGTAAGAATATTTTTGAGAGCATGAGAAATATTAACCACTTTATAACATATGCTAAGTCAATATGCACAGTCTCTGCAGAGGTAAAAGTCATCTGAATAATTCCACATTAAAGAGAATCATTACTAATGCTGAGGTTGCTGTTGACAAACAACTTTGCATTTCAGTGCTTCATCTACAAATGCAGCGTCTATTGCTATTGAAGAATAAATTGAGTATGTTACATTTAAAAATGAGTGAGCTGATGATATTGCCATAATATTTCCTGAACTCGATCAGCTGGGAAATAGGGAATTGCTGGCAAACAGGAGCAACAGGTTCACATTTAATATGCATGCAGTCATAGAGACTATTAAGGAACCTAGCCCAAATTCCCAATTGCTCTAAAGCACTGTCTGGTTATGTGACATACTTTGTTACACGGTAGATAAATGAAGGTAGGAAGATTCAAACCCTGCACCTTTACCACAGGAAGCAGATCATTAACAAGCAGGAACTACAGTCCACTGCACTAACTGCAAGAGTAGTGGCTTTTCACTAAATGCTGAGATGTTTTATGATCCAGTCTTGTAGAGAAGACTGTATCACAATAATATACAACAATGACTACACAATGAATGCTGAAGCTGGCTGTTCTGATCATCATGCAGACCATAAGATTTGACAAATGTCAACTGCTTTGTGGTTACTGCAGGCTGCAAAGAAGGTATTGTTGAAATATATTACTAAAATGGGACATGTTTAGACTACAAAATGCAGCATGTTTAGACAATATTACAGAATCCAGGCATATTAATGAATTCATTCTGAAGTGAAATGAATAAAGCAAAACAATTAAAGACAACATAAATGCTGCAGCAGCCAGCAAGTAATACAAAAATAAAAAATATTATTGCATACAACATATTATTTTTGGGGGGAGGGGCTTAAATGCTTGCAGGATACCTACATCTTTATTTCTGACCTCTCTGTGTCTTTCTCATCAAGAATAGCTATCTTGTCTGGCATCACTCAGCACAGGTCTGACCTACTTGAAGAATAGTTAATAATGCTGTGCTGTTTCAGCATACACCTCCAGAGTTAACAGAGCCAGATTGTGTACAAATGATGCCCTACGCAGGGTCATCAATCAGGGCCAAGCCAACCATATCAATATCCCATTACTTGGCTGTTTCATACCATTTACTATAAACACTATTCAAACCTGCCAGTGTACACACTATTTTCTAATTTAATTTTACAACTATCACAGAGATGGGATTTAATTTAAAACTTATATTTCACATTTTGCAGAAGACATGGACAGCCATTTCCTAAATAAAACAAAACACTTTCTCATTGAAAACAGTGTTAGCATGAGAAACAGTAAACTTCTCTTTATTTGAAACTCACATTTAGTGAAAATACATCTGGCAACCCTTTAAACTACAAGAGACATGCTGAGATTCATACTCAAATACCATACAGTGAAGTACTAATTAGTGTCTCTTTAAAAAGTGCAGGAATTCAAAAGACAAATGTGACACATTTGCTTACAGCCTGGGACAGACCACTGGACACAAGTGTCCCCTCTTCATGAGCAACCCAGGAATACTGTCTGGTGATATAACTCAGCAATCACATAAAAGATGAAGATTGAGGAAATTAAACCATGTACTACAAAAAGCAGCTCTTTTAACAGCTCATAGCCTTACTCATTTTCACTAAGTTCTAGACAAACTGTTGTTGCCCAAACACTCTGATTTTTATTTATTTATTTTTCTTTGTTTACTGGGAAAATCAAACTGGGCAGCACCCATTTTCAAAGGAGGCCTGTGGAGAAAAGCACAATTTGTTTATATTGTATTATATTTAGTTCCAGTTAAACACAATGTCACACCTATATTCCTGAAAAAAAACCAAGCTAAATAAAAATGTATTCATAGTTAAAGCATTAACATTAAAGTAATAGACTTCATTTTGTCAAATATATTCACAGCTAAAAATAAATGCACTGCCAGCATTCAACAGAACAAGGAAAACAGGGATCTCCTCCAAAGAATATTGATCATATAATGATAGCCTGTTTATTACAATCAATCTCCTTCCTTTGCACCATAACTACTGTGGTTCATACGTACAAGTTACTAGGCTTGCAGTTCAAGGGCCCGTCGATGAGCCTAACCTATATTTCCAGTCACCCCAATGCACTGTCTGGTTAAGTGACTTGCTGAATGATTGGGCAGGGAAGAGTATAAATATGAGGCACAAAACTGGAGATGTTCCTCAAATCTGGAGACATGTAAGAGCAGACTACTCTGAGTTACTTAGAAAGTTAACAGAGCATCATGTTTTACATCAAAATATATGTTATTATCCACAAAACTATGAAACTCTATGATACTGACAGACTGCAATCCACAGAAAGAAAGACTGGAAGAAGACCTGGTAGTTGGTGTAGAGGATTAAGACTCTAGACCCTTCTGCATAAGGTACAGGGTTTGAATCTAAGCCATTCACTTAACTAAAAAGTGCCTCAAACTGGGGCATCACAAAAACATACCTTGTTCAACTGCTGCAATAATCAAATCACCCTTTTGTAGGGTTGCACAGAGTAAAACCCTTACTTGATTCACATGCTGTCTGGCTTCTGTTCCCAAATAAAAATCTCTTGCTTGTTGATGTAATAAGGAAAGTTTTCCCTTAATTCTGTACTTGCTGGTTATCGGTCTGTCCCACAGTTCTACACAAGAGCCAATGTCATCTCTCAGATCTCCATTCTACACAAGCATGGATGTCATTTCTTGGTTCCTTAATGGAGCATCTTTAAAATATTTTAAGTCCACACACAACATTTCTAAATATTTTAAAGCTAGCAGTGCCCCCCTTCCCAGCCAGCCCCAGGCCCTAGTCAGCTGCCTAGGTTGCCTAGTGCTGGATCCAGCTGTGATTGTTAGGCAGTTATATTGCTGCTAATTGTTTATTATTTTTAACAGTTTATAGTTATATACTTCTTAAAGAAGTTTGAATTTAAATTCACACATGTATACCATCAGTTTAAGTTTGCATGCTTCTAGCTCCCAAACTCTTTGCAGTAGCAAACCCTTCACAGATATACTGGGTGACAAGCCCACTGATGATTTTTAGAAAAATATTGTTTATAATTTTTAAGCTTGTTTAATGCCTTATTTAGTGGTGGATCCAGAAATCTGCAAAGTATGTGTGTGTGTGTGTGTGGGGGGTGCAGTCTGGTACGACCATTGTCTGGGTGGGGGATGGTAAAGTGGAACTCTGGGTTTGAAGGATGTGGAAAGATCACCTTAAGATGCTCTGGTATCATGTGTAAAGACAGCAACATACTTTCAGTTGCACATGATTTTGCTATTGATGCAGTAGTGGAAAAAGGGTAATTTATGTGCAACATATAGCAAATTTGCAGATAGTACATGTTTTTTCAAGACATGCCTGAAAGAGATGATTGGTTGCCCATGCCAAATCATAAACCCCTACCATGGTATAGATGGCATATGCATTGTTATAACATAGGAAAGAGTCCCACCAAAGGTGACATTGGTCACAGTGAGTACTATAGTAAATTTAAGTAATTTTTGTAAGTAAATAATGATTTATGTGGAAACAGTGAAGTTCATAAGTCCATAGGTAGATACTAGGCTATTAGCCCTAGGGCCTATATAAACCTAGCCACCCAAGAAAATTATTTTCCTGTGCCCCTGTCAAGCAGAGCCACAGAAGTGATCCCCGGGGTGAATTTCCTATCTCCCATCCAATCATCAAGATTTTTCTTGAAGAGTGCTGATGAGGAGCTTTGTTTGATATAGATAGATAGTTTGTTCCAGAGTATGGAAAGTCTCTGGGACAGGAATCTATCCCTTCAGCATGTTCTGTTTATTGTGGTGACAACATTTAGGTCCCTAGAGTGTGTAGCTTAGAGGGATTGGGATTTCTTTAAGTGGAGCATGTCCAACAGCTCTGGGTTTGAAATAGCTTTGTATGTTAGGCAGAGATCGCCTTTGAGTAGGCAATATGTGACTGAGTAAAGCTGGTTTGTTTTTGAGACGGTCTGCATAGGGCATCTGTTTGAGGCCAGTAATCCTCTATGTGAGGTATTTCTGCATCCTTTCCAGTTGTTGTAGATGCCTTGTGAGGTATATACCAAAAGGGGTGCTGTATTCTATAATGGGTCTAATGAGTGATGAGTAGAGGGGAACAATGACCTCTTTTTTTTCTGGATGAGAAACCTTTTGTGATGAGATGTGCCACATAGAAGGATTTCCTGACTACTGTGGAAATGTGATTATCAAAGGAGAGACTACTGTCCACCTGTGTCCCAAGGTCTCTTATCACACTTATAGGTTCATAGGTAGGTACTAGGCTATTAGCCCTAGGGCCTATATAAGCCTAGCCAAAAAGGTACCCTGACTTTCGCCACCCAAGAAAATTATTTTTCTGTACCCCTGTCGAGCAGCACCACAGAAGTGATCCCTGGGGTGAATTTCCTATTTTCCATCCTATCATCAAGATTTTTCTTGAAGAGTGCTAATAAGGAGCTCTGTTTGACATAGATAGGTAGTCTGTTCCAGAGTATGGGAAGTCTCTGGGGCAGGAATCTATCCCTCCAGCATGTTCTGTTTATTGTGGTGACAATGTTTAGGTCCCTAGAGCATGTATCTCGGAGGGATTGGGATTTCTTTAAGTGGAGAATGCCCAACAGCTCTGGGTTTGACATAGCTTTCTATGTTAGGCAGAGATCGCCTCTGAGTAGGTAATATGCGACAGAGTAAAGCTGGAGTTTTTTGAGACAGTCTGCGTACGGCATCTGTTTGAGGCCAGTAATCCTCTTTGTGAGGTATTTCTGTGGCCTTTCCAGTTGTTGTAGATGTGAGGTACATGCCAAAAAGCGTGTTGTACTCTTTAATGGGTCTAATGAGTGATGAGTAGAGGGGAACAATGACCTCTTTTTTTCTGGATGAGAAACCTTTTGTGATGAGGTGAGCCACGTAGAAGGATTTCCTGACCACTGTGGCAATCTGATTATCAAAGGAGAGATCACTGTCCACCTCTGTCCCAAGGTCTCTTATCTCACTTTCGGCATTAAGCAGACTACCACGTATGTGGCAGTTCATGGGTACAGAGTTTTTATCAAAAGGGATGACAATACACTTTTTGGCATTGAGCTTCAGGCCATGGCTTTGACACCAGGCATCTGTCTCAGTGAGGCCCTTTTGTAGTATGTCCACATCATTAGGAGTTTCGATTATGGCTCCTAGTTTGCAGTCATCTGCAAACTTTCTTAGCCAAAGACCTTTTGTGTTAGCCTGTACTTCAGAAAAGTAGATACCAAACAGGAGATAACCCAGGACTGAACCCTGTGGTACTCCACTTGTCACTGGTCTGAAGTCGGATTTGGAGTCTGCTACTTTCACAGTGTGGGTTCTGTCCAGGGGCCAGTTGGCAACCCATCTTGTGACATAGGGATTTATACCTAGTTTAGTGAGCTTATCTATAATTCCAGAGTGGGGGATGGTGTTGAAAGCCTTGGCGAGATCTAGATAAGTTGTGTGAACCACCTTACCCTCATCTATGGCTTTGGTGACTGCTTCAAAGAAGTCAGTCAGGTTTAGGAGACATGATCTGCCTTTTACAAACTCGAACTGGGTAGGGTCCAGAGTTTGGAGATTACCAGTGTCTTTGTTTATGAGTTCCATGATGATACGTTCCATGGCCTTGCAGACCAGGCTCGTCAGGCTAATGAGACGGTAGTTCCAGGGGTCTGTCATGGCTCACGCTTTGTGGAGTGGGATAACTGTCGTGGTCCGCCATTCAGTGGGCACAAAGCCTGAGGTGTGGCTATGATTGAACATGGGACTTAGGTAGGGTGCCAGTTCATTCTGTAGTTTGTGTAGAACGCAGCCTGGGATATTGTCGGTCCCATGGATGCTGTGTTCTTGGCTTTGCAGAGTGTGTTTTTTACCTGTGCATCCGTGATTACAGAAACTTTGCATTCTTCCGGTATAGAGATGGTCCCTCTAGGGGGTGAGAGGGGAGGAAAGTTAGCACTGAACCTATTTGCCAGGATGTTGGCAATATCAGTTGTTTCTGTATATTTAGTGCCATTGTGCTGTAACTCAGAGCAGATCTGAGTGTTGTCATTGAGATTCTTGACATAGCTATATAATGTTTTGTGGTTGTCTTTAGAGTCAGTGACAATTTTGTTTTCATAACTAGCTTTGGAGGATTTTATGAGGGATCTCAGCTTCTTACTGAGGTTGACCAGGGAGTTCCTCCAGTGATGGGATTTTACTCTTTTTTGCAACAGTTTCTTTCTTTTGTTGTAGAGTTTGTTTATAGCAGAGGATCACCAGATTGGCTTCCTTTTTTTGGAGGATAGTATCTTGGTTCTATTAGGGATAGCACGATCCATGCACTCGTGTAAGTGCTTATAAAGTGCATTTGTGTAGGATTCAGCAGTCGTACCTCTATTGTCCATCTGCATGGGTGTCATGAAGTTTGCCACTTCTGTCTTAAGAAGTGTGAAGTTGGCTTTGGAGAAGTTTATTACGGTGGTTTCCCTAATTGGGGGTGGGGGCGGGATGTGGATGGCTAGGGTGATTAGCTTGTGGTTGGATCTGACCAACGAGGAATTGACCTCTGGTGTGAACACTGGTTGCCCATGTTGGTAATGACCACGTCTAGGATATTGCTGCCCCTGGTAGGGGTGTGAATAAGTTGATCCAAAGCATTGGAATTTATGAATTCCAGAAAACGTTGAGCAAAAGAGTTGGTACATGAGTAGTTTTCCCAGTTAATGGTAGGGTAGTTGAAATCGCCCTTTATTAGGGTATTGGGTTGTACCCTAATACTTTCCAGTGTAACAAGAAATGAGGAGTGAGAATCCTGGGGCATGGTGGGGGGTCTGTAGCAAGCTACAATTTGGATTGCGGTCTTGCCCAGAGTTAGTTGCACTTGGATAATCTCGGATGCATTATGCTGTGCAACTAGCCTGGAGGTGTGGATATCCTTAATGAATATGAACACAGCTCCACCTTTAGTGCTTTGTTCCGGGTTAGATGGCCGAAAGGTGTGGTAGAAATTATAGCCTGGTAATGCAGGGTTGCTTTCTGGAGCTTTGAACCAGGTCTCTGTCACTGCACAGATATCGATGTTCTCCATTTTAAGGAGTGCCTTGAGTGAGTGCATTTTGAGGTTTAGACTTCTAGCATTGAGTAGCATTACCCTCAGATTTTGCTTTCTTGTGCCTGTTCTGGTGGTGAATTTGTCATTTGAACCTTGCCTAAAAAAAGGCGCTATAGGGGTGGCAAAAGCCTTTGCCAGTATCTGAATCCCAAGGGTGAGAGGTGCAGGCCATCTCTGGCAACGCATCGTGGTCTATCGATCATGTCATCCCAGGCAGACAAATACTGGATCCCCTTAGAATGACACCAGAAGCTTAGCCAATTGTTGAAGTCAATCATTTTGTCCTTGTACTGTGGTTTCATTCTGGGTGATGGCAGGATGCTACTCAGGGCTTGGGTCATACCTGCCTGGGCTGCAAGATCGAATAGCTCCTCAATATCTCTTTTCATGTAGTCCAGGGAGGTACATCTCAGGTCATTCACACCAACATGGACAATGACAGTGTCACATTTGTACTTGTTGTGGAGTGACCTAAGTGCATGCGTTATGTGACGGATCCTGGCATCTGACAGGCAGCTGACAGTAACTTTCTCCTTGTTTAGTCTGGTGAGTGGAACATCAGTGTGCCTGACTATAGAGTCACCTATGACTAGAATGTTGGGTACATTGTTATGCCTTATGGGCTATGGTTGAATGGCACACTGAGTTTGTGGGCTATGTTACATTTGGGTTGTGTTGGGGGATGGAGTTTGTTTGCGTTTCTGCTTTGGAGGTCCCTGATGCTTGGCAGGTTTTTATTGAGAGCCTCCGCAAATGTAGGTGTGTTGTTTTTGTGTTTCTATGTGTGTGTTTTGGTGGTGTAGGTTTTGAGGGACTATGTAATGAGTGTGGTGTGGTGCAAGTGTTTACCTTCTCCTCTTGACTGTCTAGTCCAGTCTTGGGTGAAGTGAGCTTTGCTTCCAGTTTGGCTATATAAGTGCATGTCTCACAGGTTGTAGTGTTGGATGGTAGGAGGAGAGGGTTGTCTGTGTACATGAGGCAATTGCTGCATTGCCCCAAGATGCCCAGATTCATCAGGTAGACAGGAGAAATCACCGGGAGCTGACCCTTAGACATGCCTGGATAGTTGCTTATTTATTAAGTACTAAAAACTGCTTTCCTCTAGACAAGTGAGGAAAGTTGAGTGCTGTAGTAATTTGCAGCTTATTTAGTGCTTACAATGAGTTCTCAACAAGTGCTGAGTTCAAAGAAACAGATTTGAGTGCTGAAACTAGAAAATTGGCTAGTTCTAAGAAACAAAATTAAGCTAGAAAGCTTCCCTCCAACACAGAAAGGCATGGGGGCTCAGAAGCCTACAAGCAGTCTAGACCACTTACAGGAATGGCAGTAAACAAGCTTAATTTTTTTCTTTCCCAGATGCTCTCTTTGTACATAGAAGGAGAGCCTGAAATCAGAACATGATCTCACTGCACTCAGCGAAGTGAGAAAATGAGATGGGTCCAGAAGGAGTATCCAAACACAAATTTACAAGAGGGGCAAGCAATTTCAAAGCCACCAAGATAAACACCAAAACAAAACCAGGGAGGGTGGGTGGGGAACTAACTGAAAAAACAGAGTCAAAACTTCCAGTTCAGTTAATATTCAATGCAACACAAATAAATCAATTAAAATGCTGTATTATTTGAAAAAAGTGCAGATAAAAGGTACTTAAATTCTCTTACACATCCAGTTGAATACAAATAGATCTTAGAAGGCCAAAGCTTAGGTTTTAAGAAGAAAACATTCCAAAATGTACCACTTAAATAGGTAGTAAAAGGATATCAATGAATGAGACTACCCCCGACAGCAGTTACTGTCTATGCAGGATTCTAACAGGCAATAAAATCTAGCAATCACTAACTGAAAAAACAGAGTCAAAACTTCCAGTTGAGTTAATATTCAATGCAACACAAATAAATCAATTAAAATGCTGTATTATTTGAAAAATGTGCAGATAAAAGGAACTTAAATTCTCTTAAACATCCAGTTGAATACAACTAAGTCTTAGCCGACCAAAGCTCAGGTTTTAAGCAGAAAACATTCCAAAATGTACCACTTAAATAGACAGTAACAGGATATCGATGAATGAGACTACCCCCAACTGAAATTACTGTCTATGCAGGATTCTAACAAGCAATAAAATCTTGGAAGCACTAACTGAAAAAACAGAGTCAAAACTTCCAGTTCAGTTAATATTCAATGCAACACAAATAAATCAATTAAAATGCAGTATTACGTGAAAAAAGTGCAGATAAAACTTACTTAAATTCTCTTAAACGTCCAGTTGAATACAGCTAGATCTTAGCCGGCCAAAGCTCAGGTTTTAATCAGAAAATATTCCAAAATGTACCACTTAAATAGGCAGTAACAGGATATCAATGAATGAGACTACCCCCAACTGCAATTACTGTCCATGCAGGATTCTAACAGGCAATAAAATCTAGGAATCACTAACGGAAAAAAAGGAGTCAAAACTTACAGTTCAGTTAATATTCAATGCAACACAAATAAATCAATTAAAATGCTGTATTATTTGAAAAAAGTGCAGATAAAAGGTACTTAAATTCTGTTATACGTCCAATTGAAAACAAATTCTGTT
>NC_056739.1:1087933098-1087949842 GCF_019279795.1 Protopterus annectens | reverse complement strand
TTCCCATCCAGTTATCCAGGGTCCGCTTAAACTGGGTCATAGTGGGGCTTTGTTTGATGTGAATTGGTGAAGCGTATTCAGAGGAGTGGCAATCTCTGAGAGATATATTTGTCTGTCCAGCAGGTCCTATTTACATCACGAGAGCAAGGTTAAGGTACCTAGAGCAGGTGATTCTGGTCCTGTCTGACTTGTGGATGTGAAGCATTTCCATTAGGTTTGGATTTCTGTGATTGCTCTGTAGATGAGGCACAAGTCTCCTCTAAGTAGTCTGTACATTGCTCACTACAGTGACTGCAGTCTATCAATGTATGACATGTGCAGAAGACCCTGAGGTTTATGGGTTAGAAATCTCTGAGGTCTCTCAAGTTGTTGCAGGTGCCTTGTAAGGTACATACCAAAGGGAGCATTGTACTCAAGTACTGACCTGATGTGGGTCGACTGCAGTGGTGTTATGACCTCTTTCACTCTTGAGGCAATGCATTTGCTAATGAGGTTTACGATGTAGAATGACTTCCTTACTGCACTAGACACATAGTGGTCAAAGTTTAGGCCACAGTCAACTTGAGTTTCCAAGTCTCTCACTACTGAGTTTGCTACTTAAGGTATTACAACATTTATATGATAGTTTGCAGGGATATCATTTTTATCAAAGGGAATGATAAGGCATTTTTTAGCACTGAGTTTGAGTCCATGGGTTTGGCAACAATTATTGGTTTGTGTAAGTCCCTCTTGAAGTATATTGACATTGTTTGGGAATTCAGCGATAGCACCTAATTTGCAGTCGTCAGTAAACTTAGTCAGCCACAACCCCTCTGATTTGGCCTGAACCTCTAAGAAGTATATTCCAAACAATAAGGAGCCCAGCACTGACCCCTGTGGAATCTCACTGGTGACAGGTCTGCTGGTTGAGGTAAAGTCCTCAACTTTGACTGAGTGTGATCTATCAGTGAGCTAGTTAGCAACCCACCTGATGACATGACATAAGGGCTGATATTCACCTGGGAGAGTTTATCAAAGATGACCAAATATGGGATTGTGTCAAAGGCCTTGGCTAAGTCAAGGTAGGCTGTATGCAGAAATTTGCCTTCATCTTTGGCTCTGGTGATATTTTGAAATCCACCATGTTTAATAGGCATGACCCACCTTTGACAAAACCAAGCTGTGTCAGATCAAGGGTTTGAAGATCACCTATATCCTTATGTATAAAGTCCATGATGATTTATTCCATGGCCTTACAGATAAGGCTGGTAAAGCCTATGGGTCTGTAGTTCCCAGTGTTTGTTACTTTACCCCCTTTATGAGGGGGGATGATGGTTGCAGTTTTCCACTCAGCAGGGACAAAACCAGTACTCAGGCTATTGTTGAAAACAGTACCTAATGGATTTGCTAACTCATGTTTTAGACCATTTCAGATGCAACCCAAAATACCATCTGGTCCCATAGAGGCTGTGTTTTTCGCCTTGGAGAGAGCATTAATGACTTGCTCTTTGGAGATGCAAAGTGAGGGAGATGTAGAGGGAATGTTTTGTGGAATGTTTGGAGGGGACAGGGGGTGAAATTTTCACCAAACCTGTCATCTATTAGGTTAGCTATTTTTGCAAGATCAGTCTGTGTGATGCCATCCACACCTAGTTCACTACACATCTGGGTCCTGCCTTTTAGATCATGGATATAGCTAAAGAATGCCTTATGGTTATCCTTAGCTATGGTTGCTAACTTTTTTCAAAGTTTCCCTTAGAGGATTATACAAGTTGTCTTATTTGTTTGTTCAAGCAGAGGAGGGTATTCTTCCAGTGCTGTGACCTCCCTTTTTTATTCATAGACAGCAACTTCTTCCTCATGTTGTATAACTTACTAATGCTAGATGTCCACCTGGGAGGCTTGTCTTTTCTTGAGGATCTTGTTTTGATTCTGTCAGGTACAGCTGTGTCAATACATTTGCATATGCGTTTGCACAGGACATTTGTGTATACCTTAGCATAGTTGTCAATGCCATCTGTGGAAACAGGAGCTTGGAAATTATTCATGCTATCTCTTTGGAGGGTATAATTAGCCTGAGTAATGTTTTTAGTCTGGTTTCACCTAAAAGGGGGTTTAGATGTTATAGCTATTTCAAATGTGACTGATTTGTGATCGATTTAACTATTGAGTGTCCTGTACTTGTGGTGGTGCAACAGGCTCCTATGTCTGTGAGAACCAGGTCAAGAATATTTGAGCCCCTTGTGTGCATACTATTTTTTTGAGGGTATTAGTGTTAAATTCCAAGAATCACTGTGCAAGCATGTTGGTTCTCATATAAGTTTCCCAGTCAGTGGAGGGATAGTTAAAATCGCCCACGATTAGAGTGTTTGGTTGCTATTTGATTGACTCAAGTAGGTCTAAATAAGAAGCATGAGTATCTTGGGCATTGAAGAGGGCCTATAGATAATAATGATGTGAAGGTGGTCTTACCCACAGTTAGTTGAACTTTGAGTAGCTCCATGAAGTTTTCCTGTCTAACCTGTCTAACCTGTCTAGAGGTATATTTATCTCTGATGAAGATAGCTACACCTCTTCCTCCTTTGGTTCTCACATGTTCATTTTGCGGTCTGAAAGTGTGGCCTTGCAAGCCCAGGGTACTCTCTACAGGCCTGAACCAAGTTTCTGTGACTGCACAGGCATCACCATCCTCCAGGGAGAGGACTGGTTCCAGAGAGTGCAGTTTCTGATTTGAACACCTAGCGTTTAGCAGTGTAACCTTTAATTTATTTGTGAGTGATATTTTTACATCAGAAATTTTGTTCTTGAGACCTTGCCTAAAAAGGCACTATAAGGGAGGCAAATGCCTTAGCCAGTAACCAAAAGCCTAGAGCTGACAGGTGAAGACCATCTTTGGCAAAGCAGTGTGGTCTATCAAACATGTCATCCCAGGCTGACAGAAACTGTATCCACTTAGAATGATACCAGAAACTAAGCCAAAAGTTAATCATATTTTGTTTATTTTGTGATGTCCTCCTAAGTGAGGGCAGAATGCTGCTCAAGGCTAGGGACATATCTGCCTGAGACATATTCATAGAGCTCAATTATGATACCAGAAACTAAGCCAAAAGTTAATCATATTTTGTTTATTTTGTGATGTCCTCCTAAGTGAGGGCAGAATGCTGCTCAAGGCTAGGGACATATCTGCCTGAGACATATTCATAGAGCTCAATCATGTCTCTCTTCCTATAGTCCAGTGAGGTATGTCTCAAGTCATTCAAACCAACATGAAATATGACAGAGTCATAATGGTGTTGTTGAGATACTTGAGTGCATGTGTGATCTAATGGATCCTGACACCCAAAAGACAGCCAACTACTGTAACCTTCTTCTTGTCCAGCCTGGTGAGTGGGACATCTATGTCCCACAATGGAGTTACTTATGACTAAAAAACTTGGTTTAGATGTGCTTTGCCTTAGGGACTTATTTGGTGAAACACTGTCATTCGTGTCTTTATATGTATTGAGTGCCATAAGAGGTATAGTATGTGAGCTGGTAACCTGTTCAGTGTTACTGTTCTGTGCGTGAGAGAGCAGAGAGAGCAAGGATTCTAGATTCTTAGTGTAGCTGCATTTCTGACAAATTGTACTTGGGTGATTTAGGAGTATACAGTTGTCAGTGTACATGAGGCAGTTGCTACACTGCCTCAGGATACCCATGTCTATCAGGCTGGTAGGAGGAATGGAGGGGAAACTGACCATCCATAATGCAAGGTTAAACCATGTTTTCACAGTAAGGAGAACAAACTGAAGGGTGTGGTATAACTGAGTGTTCTAAATGGGGTCTGTACTAATGGGGTGCTCCATAAATATTTTGCCTTAAAACTTTTGAGGTTGCATTAGTTTGAAAATTTAATTTGAATGAGGAAAAGGGATAGTATTGTCAACTTGGACATTAAGAACTAATATTGTCTGATCATATGAAAAAATAATAACTTAGATTGTCATATCTGTTCAGTAATTTCAGCTGACAGAAGTTGTGTAAGGCTTTATAACTTCACTTGGCTGGAAGGGGAAATGGTCAGCACAAGACAAAGGCTGTTCTACATCTTGTAATGTACAAATTCCCTTAGTATCCAGTCCCTGCATCATACAGCACCAGGGTACAGAACATCAATGACAGTTTTCCATGGGAAGTCATGGCTGGTGCAGTTTCTGTGAGTGTATCACAGTGAGTCTTCCCCCACGCAATAAATATATTTATTGTTCTTTTTCAAGTTACAGTTTTGGTGATATTTGAATATATAGTCTTACTTCACTTCATGAAAGATAAGTTTACAATGCACAAATTCTTCATGTAACTCCACTGGCAGTTCTTAACCATTCATCGTTCCATCACATACTTTCATTGTACCATCACATACTTTCATTGTTCCATCACATACTCTCATTATCTAACTAAGAACAATTTCAAACATTTAAAAACATGTTTAACTATTAACATAATCATTTGCAATGATATTCAGTACCTTATATTAGTTACTTTCCACTGATTCCTCAATAACTTTCTTGCACCCGGTTTGTCCCTTTATCTATATCTTCTCCTTGCACTCATTAGGAGCAGAGGCAACAGCTTGTATACGTGGCCTTCATTTCACCATATTATTTGCAAAGGACATTATGCACCCTCTCATCCAGTTGTGTTTAGCATGCACTGTTCTCATATATTCCATTTCTTCATAAAGAGTCTTCTGCAAACTTGTAATGCTAACCTTAATTCCACCTGTTTTATCTTGCTCATAATTCCCTTAACTTCTCCTGTCATAGGGGCTTCCTTAGTCTTATGTTTTTTTTTTTGCTACTGTGATTTATGAGAGTTATATCAATGACTGTATTGCTTTTCCTATCCTGAGATCCAGCAAATAACCCGAGAAATACTTGTTGGTAAATATTTTTTGCACTACTGATAGCCTTTCAGTTATCATACTTGTATTTTGTTTCAACCAGCTTAGCTTTCTGCATTCCCAGAAAATGTGCTTATGATCACCAGGTACACTGTAGCCTTATTTCCATCAATTAGATATTGCTAACTGAAAATATCCTGCCCAGTCATACTGGAGTATAGAGAAGTACCTATGTAAGCACTTCCATCTAAATACTTTGAACCTTTCTGATTTAGTGGCATATTCTGGAGCTAGACAAACATCTTCCCATTATTTCCAAGTGAAGGTTAATCTATCCCACCCAACTTTAAACATAGTTACCTGATTTTTCTAATCTTAACGCAGACTCCTATATACTCTGCTTATCAGCTTTTTGGGGAAAAGGCCCATTGGGTTTAGCCTTCACTGTATATTGAAACTTCTCTGAAGTAGTTTCTCAGTTCCCCAGACTTCTGTGCGATTTTTTATATGTATTCAATAATCCTAGTTATTTTAGTCTACTGCTGAGTGTTAGGATAAATTGTTCCCTTGCTTCCTCTCACTGCAGGAATTTCTCAGTTATCAGGATTTATTGCCAGAGCTTAGGTACCCTTCTTCTTTCCAAAACACACGTTTATTGGTGTCCTGCCTCATTCCTTTGTGTCCCCTCTGGTTACACTTGAAACACCTAATCACTAACTTTGCACATGGATTAGTAGTTTCCTCCATTACTGGTGTACTCAGCTGGAGTGGTTTAGACTGCTCCCATAGGCCTTATGCCTACGTGCAGCACTGGTTATCCCTTTCTTATGCAGTGGTGCTCTGCTTGCCAAGTAGAGCTCCCCTTTACTCCCCAACTCCTCAGCAGAATTACACTCATGGCCTGGTAACTAGACTCTCATGTCATCAGGCAAAGTACTGAGGGCTTGTTCCCTCATGAAAAGGTCTGCCAGTCCCTCAAAAGTGGTGACCTGACACCCACTCACCTATCTGTGAAAGTAAGTACTTAAGTCACCAATATAATCACTTACACTTTCATCTGCCTTGCGTCTATGTTGATTAAACTTTTTTCTGTATGCCTCAGCTGTACGTTTGAAACAGTCATGCAAGCAACATTTCACTTTGTCATAATTCAGACAACCTACCTCATTTAAATTTGCTACAGCCTGAACAGCTCTACCAAATTCAAACAACCTACATCATTTAACTTTGCTATAGCCTGAACAGCTTTACCATGGAGTAAGGGAGTCAGGAGCTGAGCCCAGAGTTCACAATCAACATCCTATTGTCCACATACTCTCTCAAAAATATGAATAAAACAAAATCATCCTCATCCCTGTATTGAGGAAAAAGTTTACTAACCTCTACAGCCTCTGGGTTCCAGTTATTCCCTTCCTCATTACCTCCACGACCCTCTTAAAAGGTTTGAAGCTCCATTTCATGCAGGCATTGTCTCTTATTGTCCTTGGCTTCTAAATGCCTCAGTCTCTCTGCTGATTCCAATTCAAGACTTTTGGTTTCCAATTCATGTTGATGCTGTTCCTCCTCAGCCTCCTGATGTTGGGTCTCCAGTTCATAATAGTTCTGCTTCTCTTCAGCCTCCAAACTTTGGGTCTCCAGGTGCAGTCTCTATGCTGATTTCAGTTCAAGAATTTTGGTTTCCAATTCATGTTGATGCTGTTTCTTCTCAGCCTCCAGGCATTGCATTCTCTCCTCAGCCTCTAGGTACAGTCTAACTCCAGATGGATTCTCAGGTCCTCTGAAGAAAAGGTGTACTGTCCTGTCCCAGCAGGCTGCACATCACCAACACCATACTGGATATCCTCTGACTGGCTGGTCTGAGCTATGGCTGCAACCAAGGCTGAAGTCAATGCTTCCTTGGTCAGGTTGGCATACGCGAATCCTCTGGCTTTACACTCCTTAGCCAACTAGATCTTTGTCAGCTTGTTAAAATCTTCTGCTGATATCTTTGGCTGCTATCCCTGACTATCTAACTAAAAAATAATAGTAAATCTGTGGTAGATTGAAATTCTGAATGTTTACCATGTGGCTGTCAAGAATGCACAGCTTAATGACAACTATCCACAAGCTACTGAGAGCCAATTAAAAATCCCACTAAACTGCCATCCAATTAAAATTTGATGTCTGGTTAATATCTCACTTAATAATAATTTGTTGTCTGGCTAATATCCCCCCCCCCCCCAGAGTGACAACAATAAATGTGACATCTCCCACTTAAAACCCATGTCAGTAATTAAGGAGCCCCAATCCCCACCACTGACACCAGTGTGGGAATGTCACAGAAAACACCAGAGCGCAGAGCATACATGAGGAAAATTCCACAATTTCACTTAAGAGAGCAACAGGAACAAGCTCTATTTTCTTAAGAATGGACTATATACCTCTGTCCACTCCAAATGTAATCCCTTATCATACCTGTTTAAGACCTCTAACTCACACTCAAAATAAATTAAAATCTCATACACTCAAACACTTATGGGAAGCCTGACACAGATTTCCAGCAGTGTCCCCTCCCCAACACAAATGGTAAATGCTGCCACCAGAGTCGGACAGGTTTACATGCCCTTCAAAGGGTCAAAATAAATGATAGATATAATCAGAAGCAGCCAGGCGTTGTAGGTGACCTGGGGAGTATCAAAAAGGTATAAACACTCTCTAATCTCTAAAGAACACACTGAATGTCCAGCCACAATGTAAAGTAATGAAAAACATTTAATAATAAGTAAAATGATTACAAGAATGTAAATCAATAACTTTCAATAAACACCAGAATTCAATAACCAAAAATATAAAATTAAACTATATGATAGAAGTCCATCATCTTAAAAATATCTAGCTAAATAACCAAACTTTCCTAATCTAACTAGAGAATATTGTCCCTGATCTAATCTAAAATATAACAGCAATGCAAAGGCAGGCTTGTAGTTTTTGGTGAGTCCTTTTTCCTGGGTATCCACTGACTGCAACTCTTCACTAACTGCTCAGCACTAACAGTCTCAAATGTCTTATTTAAAAAAAAGAACAGTCAGCTGTTTGAAAAAGTTATTTTTCCTGTAAATTAGATGTTCAAATAATCACCTGGCAACCAGGAATATTCTAATAACTTGGCCAATTGTGACTGTTTCTTAACACATACTTGTCTTTGCTTTGTGATTGTTTCCAGCCCCTCATACGAGCAACTAACAGGGTCTCTACCGCCCGCCCCACCCTGCCCCCTATTCCCTCCCGCCCCCGGTAGTCCCACCTTTATTGCACTCAAACCCCTCCCATATTTCTAATAGCCAATCACAGCACTAACCCAACACTACCTCCTCCATCTTCCCACTACTATCACACCTCCTCAACTAACATGTACAAGCATACCTTGCCTATGCTCACTGCATGCACTCTCCTTGCATATCTTACATCCTACCAAAGCTCCATCATTCCCCCACTCAACCACTACCACTGTACTACTACTCACACCACCACTCATGTCTCACCCACACTCAGCTCCCCTCCCACCAGCTCAAGAACCATCCCCATGCACCCCCACATATTCTACCAACTATATTACTCAAACATAAAGCATCCCTACAACAACATAGTAACCCTCCCAACATACCTATTACCCACAGAGCACAATCATAAAGTTTCCCTTATAAACAAACATATTCAAAAACTGAGAAAACTAATAATCTCATGCTTATCAAAACTAGCCCTAAGTGGAGACATCCACCCCAACCCTGGCCCTACCATCTCCAACCCCAATCTTCATAATCAGACTAGAAACCACAACTTCTCCCATATTACAGCCAATAGAAAGCCAAGTGACTTCCTTTTACTATGCCTAAATATTAGAAGTATATCCAACAAAGTCCATGACCTCCATGCCACCATAGGCTTGTACTCCCCAGATATAGTCATCCTGACAGAAACCTGGCTAGAACCTCACATTACCAGTGAGCAAATACTCCCTACAGGTTACGGCATACTAAGAGTAGACCGGCTAAACAAAAAAGGAGGTGGTGTAGCTATAATATTTTAACAGCATCTAAACATCCAGATCTTAATATCATCAGCTCCACAAATAGGCAAAGAAGAAATAATATATACCAACCTCAAAATTAACCAAAACAAAACCATCAACATAACTGGATGCTACTTCCCACCTGGCCAAAATATCCCTCCCCTAGAAAACCTCGTCAGCTGGTCTACCCACCATCTCCCCCAAGAAACTATCATCTTAGGTGATTTCAATATTGACTGGCAATCCTGTTCTGGCATCAATCCAACCCATCATGTACACCTTCATGGCTTCACTCAACTAGTCCAGTCACCAACCAGAATAAATAAAAACTCTACCAAGCACACTACCCTGGATTGGATACTAGTCAGTAAGAGCCCCCAGTCATATATAACAGGCTGCTTATCAGATAGCCTCAGTGATCACTCCCCAACATTCCTACTCAAAAAATACCTATGACAAGCTAAACCTGTCATCTACCATCAAATACGTAAAAAGCTAAACTTTAACCCACTCACATTCATCTCATCCCACAAAGAATGTAACTGGCATCCTCTAAAGTACCTCAGTCTAGATGATGCAGTTGAATTTTTTAATACTACCTTCCTGAACATCCTTAATTACCATGTCCCCATAAGATTCTCCAGAACCAAAGCACAACCCTCCCCATGGCTACAGAAAACCACTAAGTCGGAAATGAAAAACAGGGATAAAGCCTGGGAGCACTGGCGCAAAACCAAAACCCCCTCAACTAGACAGAAATTCCTAGAACTACGCAATAGAGTCAAAAAGCCAATAAAACAGGACAAATCCCAATACTACCAGTCTGCCCTAGACTCCTCACAACACAGCCCCAAACAATTCTGGTCCTCCATAAACTCCATCCTCCACCCAGGTAAAGTCAGTACCCCTCCTCCTAACATCCCTCACTCCTCAGAAAATATTGCTACCTCATTCAACACACACTTCACCCAAACCATACTATCACTAGCTAAACGACACAACCCCCCTCCACTCCAACCCACACCTACAACTAGTAATCTCCCCACTGCCTTCTCTTTTTCTCCTGTACCTACCTCCAACATAAAAAAACTCTTAACTAAACTGAAACCCACCAAATTAGCAGCAAACAGCCTCCCAAGTGAATACCTACAATCGCAGCTGATGCTCTGGCCTACCCAGTATCCATCTTGATTAACCGATCTCTGTCAGAAAGTTACGTTCCCACACTGTGGAAAGTATCACATATAATTCCCCTCCACAAAGGTGGACCCTCCACAGAACTAACCAATTACCGCCCCATAGCTATTCTCTCTCCACTCTCCCAAATACTAGAGAGATGCATACACTCTCAGGTCTCAGACTACCTCCTTACTAACAACCTCCTTTCCAGTACTAAGCATGGTTTCCGACCAAACCATAGCACCACCACTGCGTTACTCTCCTTTACTAACACTATCCTTCAGCATAAAAACAATGGCTATCTCTCCTCTGCTACTTTCCTAGACCTATCTAAAGCATTTGACATGGTCCCACACAAACAACTTATCTCTGTCCTCAATAACCTATCCTTCTCACAATCGGTCACCAACTGGTTTCAGTTACCTGTCTGACCGCCAACAATCCATTATATGGCAGAATGACATATCTCCCCAACTACCTGTCTCCATAGGGGTTCACCAAGGATCCATCCTTGGACCCCTACTCTTCTCTGTTTACACCAATAATCTAGACTCTGCCACCAAACATGGCACACTCATACAATACGCAGATGACTCGACCATCATCTGCTCAGCCCAGTCCCTAACAAAACTGCAAAAAGTCACACATGAAGCCTTTTCCTCTGTTGGAACATGGTTATCTGATGCCCGATTAATACTCAACCCAAACAAAACTAAACTGCTCATTTTCCAACCCACCAAACATACTCAAAACAACTCTCACTTTAACATCACGGCAAAAGACAACACCACTATATACCCAACTGAACACACCAAATTGCTAGGAGTGGAAATAGACAATAAACTGAAATTTGACATTCACATATCCATGACTATAAAAAAAGTCCACAAAAAACTAGGAGCGTTATACAGAAATAAGCAATTTCTCACCAAAGCAGCAAAGATTTCAATAGCAAATTCCCACCTTATCTCCACCCTACTTTATGCCTCTCCAATATATACCAATCTAAGGCAATGTGATCTAAACAACCTAGAGACCTGCTACAACAAAATCGCCAACTTCGCCACAGGGGCGTCCTACCGTAGTCACCACTGTCTCTCACTTGCTGAACTGGGCTGGCTTGAACTCCCTCACCTCCTTCAGTGGTATCAACTCTCACTCACCCACAAACTAGTAAACCATCCACTAAATGTCCCATCCCTCCAGAATCTACTCCAACCCTATCGCACCACCAGACCACTAAGATCCAGCAGCAAAAATCACTTGCAGATCACTAAAGCCAATAACTCTGCTGGTGAAGCACTATTCTCTTGCGCCATAGCCAAATTATGGAACTCACTCCCACCCACAATTACCTCCATACCATCATGCACCCACTTTAAAACTTTACTAAAAGCGCAACTAAAAACATGCTGGCTATTACCTTGCAACTCCCACTATAATATCACCCACCCCATCCAAACACTACCTTTCTTTCCACTCCACTAACTACCTTGATTATAGCAAGCTCAGATGCTCATAAGCCAGTACTTATTATACAGCACAAACTTCTTCTTCTTGTAACATTTGTTAACGTCTGGTATGCACTTCACAGATAAAGATTCTAGTTGTCTACTGATGTACTATGTTCTTCATCTGTAAATACGTTGTAAGTAATTACTATGTAAATTGTTATTCACTATGTAATCCAATATATATACTGCCTGTTTATTTTAACTGTGGAGCTTTTCTCCCCGGGCCTCCGCTGAAAATGGACCTACGTCCAGTCGGACACTCCCGGTCAACAAATTTAAATAAATAAATAAATAATAACATCACCTGTTGATTAGCTGATTCTCCACAGACAGTTTGTACTTTGAAATATCCTTCACAAACATGTGCAATTAGAAACGTATCAAAACACTCACAGATTCCTTAAACATTCTGTATAAGCAGGGAGATACTCAACATTTTAAAAACGTTTACTTTTTTCACAATTAGTCATGCTGACATACTATACAGGTTAATCTGGGAATATACACTAATCTCCTAATAGACATGGTAGCAGAGGTGACAGTGTTTTCATTTTTCTCACACCGTGGTCATAGAATTTTCCAGGATAAAGGTGAATCCCCTTCCCCCAACAACTTATTAAAGAACTTTCACCATATTTTCAGAATCTTCCATGAAACAACTTTCCAGAGTTTGATTGGTAGGCCATCCTCTCCAGGGACTTCCCCGATTAGTGTACTGCCATGAATTGCTACATTTCATTGGGTTTGATTTCCACTATCAAGTTAGTAGCTTCCTCCCTTCTCAAATGCTTAGGTGTCAATTTAGAAAGAAGTTTGGTGAGATCTAGGCCATCTCATGTGTATAGTGTAAAGGTTGTAAAGGTTTAAATGCATGTGTGTGATAGCAGGTTAGTGCATGTGATTGTAAAATTATCTTGAAGTCATGGATAAGTACTGAGAAGAAACTTTGTGAAGTTTCTAGTACCTTACCTTAACGCACTGCTTCTTACTAGCCATGTAGCAGAATGGAAACTTATTCCTTATTAGGACAAAATATAGATAAATATAAAATGTATTTTCTACTAACTTGGCATTTTCCTATTGGATATAGGACAGTGGCCTAGTAGGTAGAATGTACTGTCTTTTTATATTTCTGTTGGATGCTAATAGTGGTTTCATAGATAAAATGTACTACTTGGGTAAGATCTCCTATATATTGTCTGAGAAATCCTTTGTTCGGGGAGACATGACTTTCTGAGTACTGTCTCCTGCACGTGTACATTTTTCTACTTTAATAAAAGACTTGTACTTTGAACTGCTAAGAGACTAAAGTGTTTAGTTAAAAGGACAACCATAACAGCTGGTGCCATGAGAGTTGGATTATTCAGATTTCTGGGAGCTGCTTCTGCAGAAAATACACTTTACTGAGCTCTCTGACAGTTTTCTGTCAAGCACATTTTTCTGTGGAATCAGATCACAACCACACCCTTTTCCTTTCTTTGCTTTCTCTCTTGGTAGATTTGCAGATGGTCAAAGCACTACCAGTCACAGATACTCTCCTCCCAGATCCAGCCTGATCCAGAAGTGACACAAGATGTTCAACCAGGTGATTGGGTCACATTTGATCCTTCTCCAGGAGAAATGCTTTGCAACCTCGATGGAAAGGCCTTTTTTGGTCCTACTCACAACAGCTACAGCTGTTAGGCACAAAGGGTCTCCAACCTGGATCCACATCTCCCATGTTCAAAAATCAGTCCCAAATGCAGGAAACCAACATTTTATATTCAACTTCCCTACTGAGGCCTTGTCGGATGATGAACCAGTCTCTTCTCTTAACCAAAAAATGCAAATCCAAACTGGCAAAACTGAAACAAGAAAAGAAAACGAGCAGGCAATGGAATATCCAACTGTTTATTGTATGTAAGCACTTTCAGTGAACAAAATACTTCACCTTCTTCAGACAAGAAAAAAACTATTCACTTCCCAGTTTAAAAACTTAACACAAACCTGCTGAGTCAATGGGCTGGGCCAGCCCAAGTACTTGATGTCATGCAGCATTAAACATTTAAAGCAACATTTAATAATTAAACCATGTTGCCCAAATGATAGTCTTAAGCATCTAAAAAAGGTTAATAAAACGGTAAATAAAAAAGTTTATCATTTCCAACCCAAGACAAAAAATAAATACAAATACAATTGGGATGGTAAATGATGCTTAAAAATAGACCATTGTTATATAAAAAATAAAAAATAATGATAACAAGTAAAATGTGTAATGTGTAAATGTGTAACATTGAAATATATTATGTTATGTTATTAAATTGAGTTACATTATGTTAATGTAAAAAAGCAAAATGTAAATACATCATACAAGATATAAAACCATGGAAAGTCTTACTCATAAACAAATATATATATAAAAAGAAGAAAAGTCAGTTAGATGTTTTAAACATTTTTGTGTGAAACAAACAAGCTGTCACCCCTATCTTGCCAGGGCTTTAGGCTTCAACAAGCTCTTGATAGATAAGGCTTCATTTAACCCTGGAAAAGTGTAAGCAGCAGTTGCAATTTGCCATTCCAATTCAGTCTCTTCTAATTTGAGTTCCCAGGGCCCCCCTCTTTTGTTATGTTCTACTTGTTGTAAAACCACAAATAAGAAATTGTGACTTGGGAAAATAAGGGTGTGTCTGGCTAAAGCACTAGTACTAGTTTCTTCTCTTAACCAGACAAAAAATAAGAAAGTTGAAAGAAAGATGTGATTACTAATGTTAAAAGACCACTTGAGGAAGACATTTCCCTTGAGTCAGGCATCCAAGCACCACTCATAGGACACAGACAACAGCTGTAGCCAATGGGGAGTTTATTTGGCATTCAGCAACAGCAACAACAACAAACTAGTCATCACAAACCTCATCTGTGCCTGGATATCTGCAAGAATCCATTCCAACCCTGCCCAGCCTGCTCTTTCTGTGTGATCACTGCCTTGATGACTTTGATGACTGCAATCATTATTTTTGTTTTGTTGCTGCACTTCTTGACTCCTACAGAAACTGTAATACTGGTCAGCCTTTTTATAAGAGACTGCACAGATTCATAACACTTAAGCATAAACAAACAGTGGTAAACTGGCATCCTTTGTTTAATACATGTAATGCTATTCTGCAGACTTATGCAGTGACATTCAATGCGAGCAATTGTTGGGTATGTGCTGCTATACCAATTGCACATATTGGTATTCAATCCAAACTATTTCCTTTGAATGTTTCAGAGACTTGACAGGCATTAGAAAAAAGGGGAGGAATGATAAAAATGAGAACTAAACCCATAGGCCTCCCATTGCAGGATAATTTCAAAGGATTATTTTATTTGCAGCACAATGGTACACAAACCGTGGGACATAGTAGATGTAATATCACATTGATTAGCAAGCGATGTAGAATTAAAACCAAAGGAACGATATGTTGGGGGCCTTCAGAGAATGTGACTGATGATAATCCTATTTATGAAATTGTGAATATTTTAGCTCATTTAGGCACCCAACAATTAATAAAGAAGACTCAAAGCCATGTGTATATGCATTAGGTCATTTTGTTTGTGAGAAAAAAGCCTACAAATGCCTCACAAGGAATTAGGATGTCAGCTGTTTTGCCAGCTATCCAAGAGACAACCGATTTGCCCAGCGGAAAGATTCAGAATGTCTGAGAGGCTCAAACTGTAAAAAATCCAACTGGTAAAACTGATGCATCTTGAATTTGCCATCACAATTTAGAAAAAGCAGCCTTTAAGGTGTTTTCTCAGATGGACCTGGGTGATGATGTTATTTCCTGGGCTGGTATATTTCCTACTTATGCATCTCCAAAAGCAATATGTGAGCTACAAAAGTTATCTAAGTAGTTAGAAGTAGTCAGTAACACAACCTTTGAGTCTGTAAGCCTAATAACTGCAGCACTGAGTACTATGCATGCTGTGGTGTTGTGGAATCAAATGGTGCTTGACATTGTGCTTGCATCAAAAAGGGATATATGTGCTCTCATGCACAAGGCATGCTGTATATTTATTCCTGATAGTTAGCATGATATACGTAGCCATTTGGAAATTATCCAAAAAGTTGCTGAGCTATCCAATACCAAAGAGGTGGATAGCTCACAGTGGGCATGGCTCCCTAACTTATTTTCTGGAAGGGGTGGTGGTATTCTGAAGTTTATCATGCTTATTGCTATTGTTATTATAATTCAATTTTTGCTTCTATTTTATGCAAAGTTTTAATAACTAAGCTTATTGCATGTCAACTTTCTATTGCATTACAAAATGTACATGTCAGTAATTTCAAAAATATGCCATTTACCAAGTGTATTGTAGGTTTTGTGGAAAATGAAAATGAAAAAAACAGTTTTTGAGGGATCTGGCAAAATGTATGAAAATATCTTTGGTCTCTGAAATATAATTTCTGGTGTAATGCTTTCTTAGCATCAAAGGTAGGATTGTAAAGGATATAAAGGTTTACATGCATGTGTGTGATGGCAGGTTAGTGCACATGATTGTAAATGTATCCCAACGACATGGAAAAGTACTGGGAAGAAACTTCACAAAGTTTCTAGTACCTTAGCTTGAAGCACTGTTTCTTACTAGCCACTTAGGACAAAATATAGATAAATATAAAATGTATTTTCTACTAACTTGGCATTTCCCTGTTGGATATAGAATAGTGGTCTGATAGATGAAATGTATTGTCCTGTTATATTTCTGTTGGATTCTAACAGTGTCAATAAGTAATTTATACTTAGATAAGATTTTATATATATATATATATATATATATATATATATATATATATATATATATATATATTGTCTGAAAAAGCCTTTGTTCAGGGAAACTTGACTTTCTGAGTACTGTCTCCCACATGTGTGTTTTCTACTTTAATAAAATACTTGTACTTTGAACTGCAAAGAGACTAAAGTGTTTGTTTAACAGGACTATCATAACAATAGCCTCTCATAAAAATCTCAGATGATAACCATGATTTACTGGGGTTGTCTCACCATTTCCTTCATTTAGGGTCATCTAACTTTTATCAACATATGTTCTGCCCTCTGCATTCTCACTTTTCTTGCTAAGATCTTTTGGGTCTTTGTGGTATCTGCAGAGAAAGATGTGAGCTTT
>NC_056739.1:1087909826-1087932598 GCF_019279795.1 Protopterus annectens | reverse complement strand
ACAGAATTAAATAAAAAATCTAAAATTTTTAAAGAAATTAAAAAATTCACGGAAATTTTAAAATTTAAAAAATTCAAAAAAATTTTATATATAATTTAATTATAAATTTAAAATAATATTAAAAAATCAAAAATTTTAAAAAAAATTTTAAACTAATTATAAAAAATCAAAAACACAAAATTTTTTAAAATTAAAAACCCGTTTTAAAATCCTTTTAAAAATTAAACACTCTCCCCAGAAGGAAACAATAGAATTTACAAATTCACATAATTTTTTCCCCAAAAAATTTTAAAAAATATGGTCCTTAAACACAGTTTTTATTAAAAAATTTTATAGAAAATTTTTGGTTGTTTGTAAAATCCAGCAACATTTTTTCTTTACTATAATTCCCAGTTTTAAAGAATTTTTTTGGGAAAAAGGCCCCAAACTTGAATTCCAAACCCACAAACCTTTTCAATATATTACATTTTAAAATTGAAAAATTCTACAAAAAAAAGTTATCCCAATTTGAAGAGAGATTATTGATAACAAAATTAACATTTCCAATTCAACACGGGAAATTTTTTAAAAATTTAATTTTTAAAAAAGAAATTTTGGGAATTTTTCCGGTCAAAAATTTAAAATTAAATATTCTAAACAAATGTAAAATAAAATAAATAAATATAGAACTCTATAGATCAAATTCTACAAGTTCAATTCTATGCACGCAATTCTAGAAACATAATTCTAAACACAGAAATGTAGAGATAAAATTATATTGGTAGAATTCTATACATGACATTCTCAACAGAATTCTATGGTTGGAATTTTAATCTCACAGAATTCTAAGCATAACATATAGTACTGTACAGCTAGATTTCCTAACTCATACTTTTAAACATGTAACTGTAAATTATTTGTAAACACAGAATTCTGCAAAGTTATAAACAGAACAGTGCAAATAGAATTAGAAACACAGACTTCTACACACAGAATTATAGACAAATATTTATGCAGATATTCTACAGACAATTCTAAACAATACAATTTCAGAGACAGAATTCCACATATAGAACTTCACAAAAAGATTACTAATAAATAGATTAATAAATTACTATTATACATAGAGATCTGCAGATAAAATTATAAACATGGAATTCCAAGGATGGAACTCTAGAGCTATAAGTTGCCAAAATGAAGTCTACAAACATTATAAATTCAGAAGTCTAAACGTAGAATTCTTAGCACATAAGTCAGCAGACTGAGCACTATAGACATAATTTACCAGATAGAATGCTAAAAAAGAACTTTAGAGATAAAATTCCAAACATAATTCCACTACTGAAACCTCAATACCAAAAACTCAATATGCTACAGTGCAAAAACTACTGCTTAAAACAAACAAGGGTGAAAAAGTAAGGTGTAACTGTTTTTGCAGGGACACATGCTCTCTGCACCTCTGATGTGGGGGTAAGCCCCTCCAAACTTGTATAGAACTCCACAACTGCAAAAACATGAAAAAGGGAGAAATCTCTCAAAATAAATGAGTCACTTCTGATGCACACAAGAATCATACCAGGAGTAATTTCCTGTGGAAAAAGGAGAGGCATTCTACTCCTCTGCAATGTGTATCTCAGGTAGATTCAGAGGGTAGAATCTTAACCTTAGAAGTGTGCAGCTAACATTCCAGATGTAGAATTCTCCACAAAGAATTCTACAGAAAGAATTTTGCAGATGGAATCCTTGAGACAGAAATGCAATTCTAAACTTAGAATTCATATAGGAACATAGGGCCAACTTTAGGCAAGCAATCACAGGGACCGTAAGAAGTCAAGCAATATACACCTTTATATAGACTCACTTAAAAAGTTCTGGCCACCTTTAATGAGTACTTAATAGCATCTTACTAAAAATAACAATACACGTCTTTCCTCTACTGATCCTGTTTCTTCCTCCCCTACCTCTACCTTCTCTCTGAAACCCTCTCCCACTTCATACATCAAATCACTTCTTTGTAAACTTAAACCATGTTCTCCTTCTGCGGAATTCTCAAAATTGCTGCTAATGCCATTGCTTAACCCTCTTCATACTAATCAATAGATCCATTCTTGAAAGCACTGTGCCCAAAATTTGGAAGAAATGTTATGTTATTCCCCTTTACAAAGCTGGTAATTCTACTGACCCCTCCAACAATTGTCCCATTGCTATCCTGTCCCCCCCTCTCCAAAATAATGGAAAAATGTTTACATAAACAAACTCCTGAACACCTTATACAGGAAAACCTCCTAACTCCTACACAACACGGTTTTCGTCCCCATCATAGCACTGCTGTTGCTTGCATAACTTTCAGTCAGACCACTGCCAAAGGTTGTGATGATAAACTAGTTTCTAGCCTCTTCCTCAGTTTATCCAAAGCCTTCAACACTGTCTCCCACAATCTGCTTCAGTCTAAACTTAAAAACCTTAATCTTTCACAATCTACTATTCTTTGGTTCACCAGTTAACTCTCTGACAAACTCCAGTCTGTCAGATGGCTATTGGCCTCCTGTCCCTTCCTTCCTATGCAAACTGCTGTTCCCTGTTCAAACTGGTGTTCCCCAAGGTTCCATACTAAGGCCCCTCCTCTTTAACATCTTTACAAATAATATTCACACATCATGCCCTCACTCCTCTCTTATCTAGTATGCGGTTGACTCCACTATCATATCTTGCTCCGATAACCTCCCCCACCCTGTGTCCCTTACCCAAGATTCACTTCTCTCCATGGAAAAATGGCTAAACAGCAATGAATTCATTAATCCCAATGAATTCATTAATCCTAAAAAAAAAAAAAAAAACTTCTCTTCTTCCTCCCTAAATCTCTACATTACAAAAACTCCTCAGTCACATCTCTTAACAACACTACTACCTTGGTTGAACCTCATACTAAACACCTTAGTGTTATTATCGATGACCAACTTAAGTTTGACATCCATATTCTACAGGCCATCAAAAGGCACATAAAAAACTAGGCCTATTATACAGGATTAAAAATGCCTGACTAAGGACACAAAACTTTCTCTAGCATAAGATTTTCTACTGCCTACTCTCTTTTACACTGCACCTAACCTCACTAATATACAATCTAACCTAATGACCAAACTTTAATCCACCTGCAATAATATTGCCAGATTTGCTGGCAATCTTCTTTACTGCTCCTATCACTGCATTGCCTTAAAAAATCTTTAGTGGCCAGAAGTTCAAAACCAACACTTACTTCCTCAGCTCCACCTCACACACACTATCCTAGCTAATCCTTCCCTCTGCCCTGCTCTCTCTACCTTAATCTATTCCTACACCCCCAAAAGCTGTCTCTGTAGTGCAGAGCAACACCTCCTGAAAGTCTATAAGCCCAAGAAGCAAACAGGTAAACTACTTTATAGTCACTCGGTCACCAACACCTGGAATAAACTTCCCCCAGACCTAACAGCTATCACTAACACTTTCAGTTTCAAACAAATGCTAAAAGGCAACATGTTCAAAACATGGTCTTGCCCCTGCCCTACTCCATCTTGACCTATTCCTCCTCTTCTTTCATCCTGCTTTCTCTCTGTTTATATAATGTTACAGTAACAATACTCCTATTGCTTTTCTTTCTTCCTGCAGACATACTACCTAAAAATCAATCACTGTACATGTCTATAAATAACTTGTTTTTCTCTGTCAAGTATGAAATGCTAAATTACTTTACATATTTTAACTTGTTTTTATTTGCGACTGTTAATTGCTGTCTTACTGTCTGCACGTAAGCAAGTATTTAATTCTTATGTAATTAAGGTTGAATGCAGTTGGTATACCATATCATTTCCTTGTTATCTTTGTTAGTAAATCTCTGTATTTGTTTTAGTTGGAGCTTTTCTCCTCGGGCTGCTGCTAAAAAAGGACTTTTAGCCCAGTCACACTAACCCAGTTAACAAATATAAAAAAAATGTGGTTTGTTAGTCTGGGTGTATGATTCTCGCTTAGGGTGCAAGAGGTTCTGGGTTTAAATCCCAGACAAGCCCTTGATTTTGAACTGAAAGGTACAGTGGAGGATAAAGGACTTAATCTGTAAATGAGTTGCTTACTGAATTTAAGAGTTTGATGTCCTCCTAGATTTACCTAATGTGAAAGTCAGCCACATAACTAAAGAGTTCCTTGGTATAATTCAGAAAAAGTGAAAAGCTTCATAATGGTCTCCATGGTCACATGCCTAGTAGCGTCTAGCTTGTTAAACTTGGTCAACTTCTTTGAAACAGTCACCAAAACCATGGATGAGGGGAAGATGGTGCACACCCGCCTACCTTGACCCAGCCAGAGCCTTCGACACTATTCTCCACTCGGGCATAATAGACAAACTCTCCCAGCTAGTCATCAACTCATATGTTACCAGATAGGTAGTTAACTGGATCACTGACAGAACCCAACTCAGTCATAAGAGGGGAAGCCACCTCTAGTAGTAGACCCATAATTAGCGGTGTACTGCAAGGATTGGTCTTGGGGCCTCTACTGTTTAGGATATACTTTTCTGACGTGCAAGCCAAAACTAGTGGTCGGTGGCTGACCAAGTTTGCAGATGCCTGCAAGCTGGGCATTGTCTTAAATTCCCCTAGTGATGTGAACATCCTCCAAGAGGGCTGTACCCAAACTAATGACTGGTGCCAGAAGCATGGCGTCAAACTGAATGCCAAGATAGGCATCATTATCCGTTTTGGGGAAAATAGCATCCCCACTAATTATCACATTAATAACAATGTACTAAGCATGCAATCAGTCGTGAGGGACTTGGGCACCCAGGTTGATGGCAACCTGATTTTTGACCACCACATTGCCTCCGTTGTACAGAAGGCTTTCTACATGGCCCACTTCATAAATAATGATAGGCCTATAATTTGTTGGGAGAGTACAGGGGCCATCCTTGAGTAGGGTAGTCACAGTGACTGTTCTCCAGGCAACAGGGGCAAACATTACGGATTGGGTGAGGTTGAACAGTTTATGTAGATTCTTAATGCATACTTGATACTGATATGAATACAGCCTGTCATCCTATCTGTTCTCACAGAAACATTAATTTTATCCTTTGACAGGGATTTTGAAATTTGTTCCATGGTGACTACAACAGAAACTAAATTTTCAAATAGTGGGAGCAACAAAGTGAACAAGGTCGTCATAACATCTCTGTACTCCTCCTTTATCAGACCCATTATCGAGTACAATGCCCCCTTCAGCATGTACCTTGCCAAGCACATGAAGCAGCTGGAGAGACCATAGAGGTTCCTGACCAGGAAGATCCAGGGTCTCGAACACCTGTCCTATAGAGATAAGCTAAAAGCCCTGTCCCTCTAATCAGTCTCGTACAGACTGCTCAGAGGTGACCTGTGTCTGGCACACAGGGCCATCTCAGACCCAGCCTTGATGGAGTTGATGCATATCCATAAGTCAAACTCCACTTGCGCAACCCACATACAAGGCCTTAACCTGGTCTGTGACATTAATAGAACTTGTTGGCAGGATAGATTTGTGTCCCAAAGACTCCCCCATCTGTGGAATAGACTCCCTCTCCATGTCAAGCAGAGTACCTCTCTAGCCCTCTTTAAGAGGAACCTGGATGACTGGATGGGAAACATAAAATACGCCCATGGGATCCCATCTGTGTTCCTGCTGGACAAGGGGAAACAGGTGCTGACTTTGAGGGAACATGGGCCAAATTCTTGGCTAGGCCTATAAGGGCCTCCAGGCCAATAGCCTAGTTTCATCCTATGATCCTATGAACCTATAAAATAAATAAATAAACTTACCTACCAAATCAAGCATGGCTGTACATGATAAATCATTTATATCTGCCCATCAAAATGTCAAGACTAGCCTTAAGGGCAGACAAAGTAATACTTTGCTTGACCTGTACTGATAACTTATTCCACAGGTTGGGAATACATTCAGTTAAGAACCTGTCCTTCTTGTGAGTATTGCCCATTTGTTGGTATAAATTTAGGTCCCTAGTATGAATGTTTGTAGAAACACTGGTTTTAGAATTAGAAAGTCAAATTGGATTGGGTTTTTCATGGTTTGAAAAGTGAGGCACAGGTCAACTTGAAGAACTGGTAGGTTACTAAGTATAAGAAGAGTTGTATTAATCTACTGAGAAGGTTGAAGGATTTAAGGCCCTTAATGTTTAAGGTTAAAAATCATTGGGGCCTTTGCTACTGAACAATATTCTTGCGTTTGTACATACCAAAGAGACATTGTGCTTGATGATGAGTTTGATAAGAGATGAGTACAGTGTTAAGATGATTTCTTTGGATATTGGAGATATTCTCTTGGACATTAACTTGGACAGATAGGATTTTCTGACTATGTTGGAAACATGATGATTGAATCGTCTACTCAGAGGTGATCTCTGCTTAACATACAAGGCCATGTCAAACCCATGCTACACTTAAAGAAATCCCAATCCCCCAGAGCCACATGCTCCAGGGATCTAAACCTTGTCATCACAATGAACAAAACATGCTGGAGGGATAGGTTCCTGACCCAGAGACTCCCCAGACTCTGGAATAGACTGCCCATACATGTCAAGCAGAGTGCCTCTTTGGCCTTCTTCAAAAGGAACCTTGACGATTGGATGGGAGATAGGAAATTCACCCCGGGGATCACGTCAGTTGCTCTACTAGACAGGGGTCCAGGGAAGTAAATATTGTGGGAAGAAATAGCCAGGGGAATTGTTATGGCTAGGCTTGTACAGGCCCTAGGGCCGATAGCCTAGTACCAACCTATGAACCTATGAATGACAGAAAGTTGTCCACATAACTACCCTGGTCTCTTATGACCGTATCTGTTTGAAGAGGAGTAGTACTTATAACAAATAAGGTTGGAACAGCGTTTTTTTGTTTGCTGAACAGTACTATGCTGCACTTTTTTGCATTGTCACGAGGTAATTCTCCGTTCATCCAGTATCTGCATATTCCAGACCTTTTTGGAACAGTTTAGAATCAGTGGATTAGTGGATAACATTGTCTCAACTTACACTCATCAGCAAACGTGGTAAACCATACTTCAAAGATACTGGCTAAGAAGTCTGCAAAATAAATGTCAAAGCACAGAGAGCACAGTATGGATTCAAGCAAGGATACCAGCAACTCTCACTGCTTGGTGTCTGTTGGGCAGCCAGTTTGCAATCCAGTAGGCAATTAAGTCTGTCTAACTTTTCAATAACATCAGCATGGGGATAGTGTCAAAAGCCTCAGCCAGGTCAAGATAATTAGCATGCAGAGAATGACCACTGTCCACAGCTTTTCTAACTTTTACAAAGAAGTTTACTAGATTCAGGAGACATGACCTGCCTTTCATAAAATCAAAACTGGGGTTAACATCAGTTAAATTGCCTATTTCTGCATAAATGAGTTATGTTACAATATGTTCTATGGCTTTGCATATAAAGCTGGTTAAAGTTATAGGCCTATAATTTGTTGGGAGTGTACATGGACCATCCTTGAGTAGGGTAGTCACAGTGACTGTTCTCCAGGCAACAGGGACAAACGCTGTAGATTGGGTGAGGTTGAACAGTTTAAGTAGAGTCTTAATGCATATTGATACTGATATGAATACAGCCTGTCATCATATGTTGTCACAGAAACATTAATTTTAGCCTCTGACAGGGACTTTAAGATTTGTTCCAAGGTGAGTACAATAAAAACTAAATTATGAAATAGTGGGGGCAACAAAGTCAATAGACTGATATTACTATGGATGCGCTCAGTGGGTTGTTGAATATTGTTCCTTAACTTCCTGGCATAACTGAAGAAAAATTTGTAGTTTCCTTTGTTATTTGTGCAACCTTATCTCCATATTTTGCTTTATATTTCTAATATGATGTTAAGTTTGTTACTGCATGTTTCACTGTGGTCTTGAGGTAGGAGGGGGATTTGTATTTCTTACAACTTCTCATTATTTCCTTCTTTTGGTATACTGTTTATAAATACACAGTTCCACCAGAGATCCCTTCTTTTGGTATACTGTTTATAAATACACAGTTCCACCAGAGAGTCCTTCTTTTGGTATACTGTTTACAAATACACAGTTCCACCAGACAGTCCTTCTTTTGGTATACTGTTTATAAATACACAGTTCCACCAGAGAGTCCTTCTTTTGGTATACTATTTATAAATACACAGTTCCACGAGAGAGTCCTTCTTTTGGTATACTGTTTATAAATACACTGTTCCACCAGACAGTCCTTCTTTTGGTACACTGTTTATAAATACAGTTCCACCAGAGAGCCCATCTTTTGGTATACTGTTTATAAATACACAGTTCCACCACAGAGTCCTTCTTTTGGTATACTGTTTATAAATACACAGTTCCACCACAGAGTCCTTCTTTTGGTATACTGTTTATAAATACACAGTTCCACCAGACAGTCCTTCTTTTGGTATACTGTTTATAAATACACAGTTCCACCAGAGAGTCCTTCTTTTGGTATACTGTTCATTAATACAAAAGTTCCACCAGAGAGCCCTTCTTTTGGTATACTGTTTATAAATACACAGTTCCACCACAGAGTCCTTCTTTTGGTATACTGTTTATAAATACACAGTTCCACCAGAGAGTCCTTCTTTTGGTATACTGTTTATAAATACACAGTTCCACCAGAGAGTCCTTCTTTTGGTATACTGTTTATAAATACACAGTTCCACCAGAGAGTCCTTCTTTTGGTATACTGTTTATAAATACACAGTTCCACCAGAGAGCCCTTCTTTTGGTATACTGTTCATTAATACAAAAGTTCCACCAGAGAGCCCTTCTTTTGGTATACTGTTTATAAATACACAGTTCCACCAGAGAGTCCTTCTTTTGGTATACTGTTTATAAATACACAGTTCCACCAGACAGTCCTTCTTTTGGTATACTGTTTATAAATACACAGTTCCACCAGAGAGTCCTTCTTTTGGTATACTGTTCATTAATACAAAAGTTCCACCAGAGAGCCCTTCTTTTGGTATACTGTTTATAAATACACAGTTCCACCAGAGAGTCTTTCTTTTGATATACTGTTAATTAATACAAAAGTTCCACCAGAGAGCCCTTCTTTTGGTTTACTGTTTATAAATACACAGTTCCACAAGAGAGTCCTTCTTTTGGTATACTGTTTATTAATATGGGAGTTCCACCAGAGAGTCCTTCTTGTTTATTGACACAGGTGTTCCAGTACAGAGTCCTTCTTTTGCGATATTGTTTATTTATATGGAAGTTTCACCAATGAGTCCTTCTTTTAGTATACTGTTTATTAATATGAGAGTTCCACCACAGAGAGATCTGCTCTTGAATTTGCCATTATATTTTGGGTGTACAGGCACAGACTTTTCTATGCAGGTTTAGGTGCTGGTACACATTGTAAGTGAATGTGGTACCCCTCTTAGTTGGGTCCTTTTGTGGTGGATTGTTGACAATTTTGCATTAAGTCTTTTAAAAGTTGAAGCAAGTTTGTTCTGAAAAAAGTCCTTACAGATAGTTTTATTTAGTGGTAGGATGGCACCATTAAGCCTGACAGAGAAGGCAACAGATATAACGTCAGACTTAACCAGGCTTGTGGAGATGCATTGTGGGGACAAAGTTGGCAAGTATCATGTCAAGGATATTAGAGCCTCTTGTTGGTAGTTTACAATTTGTTCCAAAGCATTGGTATAAACAAAGTCTAGGAAATGCTGAATATATGCGTTTTGGCAGTTTAAGAGTGTTAGTCAATGCTTGGACAATTGAAATCCCCTAACAAGAAGATATTTGGTTTGATATATAACCTCCTCATTAGTATTAAAGCAATTTCCATGATGTTTGACAGACACTGATAAGGATCTGCAGTGAGCAATTAAGTAATGGTTGAATTTGTTAAGGGTGAATTGAAACTCCAGGAGTTGTAAGTTAGGGTTGTTAGCAATTTGATGTGAAGTGATGGTGTTTCTGACAAATGCAGATACAGTTAATGACTGGTTTGAAGGCATGGCAGGTGGTAAACGCTGGTATAGCAGGAGTGCTGTCATTGTACTGAAAATACATCTGTGTAACTACACAGAATTTAATGCTTTTGAGTTGTTGACCCAAAGATGCCATGTCATAAGACTGTGCTTAATATTTCATGGATACCACAAAACTGAAATTGTGGACCAGTACTGTGTGGTTAGAAAAACTATGCAAGACACTGTGGCCATGCGTCAGACTCATTTGCAGCCCTGTGGGAATTATGGAGTGCTATTCCAGTGGATACCATGGCATGTGTGGCTTTATGTATACTAGCTACAAGGATGTTTCAGCAACCTACTGGGGACACAGTAGGGGTATCTCAGGCATCTGCATCAAGAATACTCCATCATTTTTTTCATAGCATTGCTTCAGCATGTGGGGAGGAACATAGGTGGTTCTCACAATAGCTCAGAAGAGACAGAAAAAACATACAGGACTTCTGTGATATAGTCCATTTCCCTAAGGTACTGGCGGGCCCTATATTGCACCCACATTGAAATAAAGACCCCAGCAGATGAACTGAGAAGGAAGTACATGAACTTCAAAAGGTACCACTCCATCACCTTCTAAATGAGCTTTTAATGCACAGGGTATCATCTACAATGTGTCTGCAGGCTAACCAGGCTCTTATCATGACTTCAACACACGGCACAACTTGACCTACAGAAATGGTTTGTGAGGGGTAACTTTTCCCTAGTGCATGTTATTGACGATTATGAATATGCCCTGGAACCCTGGCTGATGACACCCAACAGAAATACACAGAATGAAACAGGCCAGGGGTACAACTATGCCCAGTTGTAAGCAATGGTTGTCACCAAGTGTGTGTGTCTGGGCTGCTGAATGCTCTCTTTCTCTGTTCGTATTCATCTGGTGGTACCTAGTAGTATGATCCTGACACATGTGCAAAACTATTTTCAGTATATACAGTGTTACACAGTATCATACTTGGATGGAGTTACAGTGATGGTGGAGTAGTTGCATGAAGAGTTGCCTTGATCACATAGGTAGTGCAGGCTGAGCCAGATAAGGAGTCGGTGGAGGAGCCAGCAGCAGGAGAAGATCACTGTAGATGAAGGCAGGTGCAGTATACCATGATAAAACTAATTCTAGGCTGAGCTTACCTGTGCATAGTCTGGCCCCAATCTACATCAGACAAAGGCAACTCAAGCAACAATATATGAAGGTCAGGGAAAAGTTATCGTTTACAGGGGGGTAGAAAGCATGCGTGGTGTCTTGTAACAGAGAAATGTTTTAGTGCTGCGGACAATTAAAAGCAAGACTGTACTTACATGTAGGGGTTTTGAGTGGGGAGGCATTAACATAAAAGGCTTTGAGAAGAGCCAGTGTTACTGGAAATATGTGTGTGTGTGTGTGTGTGTGTGTGTGTGTGTGTGTGTGTGTGTGTGTGTGTATGAAAGAGGGTGTGCTATACTGTCGACTGTAGCATTGTGAGTGAGTGTCTACAAGGACATGACAATAGCAGTGGTTGCAGCACTGTGAATCAATCTACTGGACAGGCCCAGGGGCATGCACGGTACAGGGATGAGAATCCCATGCATGGACGTGATCATGGGAGCTGGCTCTACCAGGAGTTGCACTGGTCATACCACAGCCCTGGCTAGATATTGACATGGTGCATGACTATGAATGATATCTGTTACCAGACATACAACTGCTGTAACTGCCCCAACCTTTGGGACATCCTCTCCTGGCTATAGACACCTCCACAACAGATGTAGCTGTGGAAGTGCTAGCACTGCATGATTATGATCTAGGTCATCCATGTCCATGATGGCTACCATCTGTGGAGATAGCAGAGGAAAAGCTTCATTGATGGTTCCTCACGAATGGCAGGTGAACTTGAGAGGACCTGGCACACTCAAATATCTGAGTTAGTTGATCAAAACAATCACACATATGGGAAATGTACTTCTGTAGGTCATCATGCATTCTCTGCTTCAGTCTTGCTAACTCCACTGGTACTAGCCTGTGCCTCCATAATGGCCCAGCACATATGCTGGTATGTGGCCATTGACAAACCAATGTCATGGGGAAGACAGTAATCAAGTCTCCAGTATGAAAAAATATTCACCCCCCATTTGTGTACCCTCCATCCAATGGGGCTAGGGACAGATCCTGACACATGTCTGATAGGGGGTACACACTTCCCTAACTGTTAGTGTCCTCAATAACCTCTCCTCCCTGTATGGCATGTGTATCTCCCAGACATTTGCAGGCATAAATGCCGTGCCTGTGATCTGTGTAGGAAATTCTGCAGGCACACACACACACACACACACACACACACACACACACACACACACACACACACACACACACACACACACACTTCTATCTGACCATGCCAGCTCATCTCTGCCATCACCATTATAGATTGCAGATCCTCCATTGCCAGGTACGGTTAATTCAGCAGTGCTGGTGCTGAACAGAGAATCACCTGTGAACACAGCAAAGTACAATACCCTATATAAATATGACCCAGCACAAGAAATATACATGAAAGTCATGGGGTAAGAATTGTATCATTTGAAAACCAAACATTTAAATTGCATACCTTGTGTAGATAGTCATGCAGGTGGAATCTCTGATATCCCTGCATAATCCAAATCACACAGCTTTACTAATATAACCAGTGACTAATGGGTCAACAGAACTTACAGCTACTGTTGCAGAGGAAGAGCTCTACACACCTGTGGCATCTCCAGTGGATATTCTTGGTGCACAGTGAAACTCCGAATTAATATTCTCTACTGCACTCTGGGGCCATGTGTAGTTACCACTGCCTATAACAGAGGACATGAGGAGTAGCTTGAGCAAAAGTACACCACCTGCTGACCTACCTTCCTGTGCCAGGTAGGTATCACTTTTTTTCTGAAGCACAGGTAATGTCAGTGGCCGTGTGACAGACCATACTATAAGTCTGGCCCTGTCCATGGGCAGCATTAATGTTCACCAGTTCACTACAGGCATGTTCACAGTAGGAACAGCTGGCAGCACCCTTCTCAAAGAGGCAAATGCCATGAAAATGGAGGATCTGCAATGTGATGCCTGTGCACTGGTCCAGCAATCAAGGAGCCTTAATCCTCACCACTAACACCAGTGAGGGGCGTCCATATACGAAAGGATAATAAATACACACATAGTAAAGTAAAATTTCAATTAAGAGCATACAGAGATCACAGTCAGTCTGGGGCTGTTTTTTCCCTTTCTCTCCAGGTCCCCAATAAGACTCGCCACTGGCACAGCTACAGGGTCCAGATCTCAGCCTAGTGGGCAAGCTAAAACCTCCCGCACCCTCTCTGTCTAACCAGTGCTTTATGTCCTTGCCCAAGTAGCTGACACACACACATTTTGATTTAAGAGTTTATACAACCACACAACACTCATGGGGAAGTCCGGCACAGGTTCTCCAGCTGTGCCCCTTTTACCCAGACTACATGGTAGAAATCACTACCACCACCCGGCTAATATTTATCAGCTTCTCAAAGGCCCTTATGAAAGGGTATCCAATTATACTGTGCAATATTATTATCCAAATGGTAGTGCAACCAAACAGTCAAGACTTATTTGGAGTGACTTGGTACAGTATCACTATATACATGCAATGCACTCTTGGAGCTTAAATTATCTCTACACAAAACAGCCACAGTTGAAAGGTTTCAAAATATTTAATAATAAATAATAAAAACACAAGACAATCCTTCTTACTACACAGTTCTAGTCAAGAGTTCATAGATCACAGATAAATACTTAAAATAATACTGTAGAAAAGTTCTGACATTACAGAAAAACAAACTAGTCTAATCTTCCTATTTCCTAGCTTTTTCTAAGAGAAAACACAGTTCTAAAATCCTACTTACATCTAGACACAGGCAGAGTGGTGAGTTAGATGTTCTCAAGACAAATGCTCAATGCCCTCATTCTTTCTCTCCTTAAATTGATAACACAGCATCACTGATTCATTTCAGATTACATAATTTCTTTCTGGTTCCCAGGCTAACAGAACTCAGAGGTTAATGGCCTCTTTTGATCTTGCAGATGGTCAGGAAGCCAGGGCAATAAAAGAAATTATTCATGCAAATTCTAGCAATTAACTCTGGTCTCAAAACAATAGCCAGATTTCCTTCATCCAGATATATTGTCTCCAAGCCCTGAGAACAAAATGCTTGACTTATCAGCTTTGTTACAGTAGCGTGCACTGTTGTTACATTTTTGCAGTTCCACATCTAACAGCATTTTTTACCAGTTAACAGCACATGCCTGTGGCTTATATTAATATTTACAAATGACAGCATTATCTACAAAATTCAGTCTGGCTAGGCTGGCAGCCTTTACCTATTTTCACATGCAGTAACGCATCATTTTCTGTGTCTTAGAACTTTGTTTTCTGGGTAGTTTTTCATCATTTTCAACAGTGTTTTTTTTCTGCGTACTAAGTTTCTTAGGCATTGCGGTGTAGGTTTCTTGGTTGTTAGTGGCCCAGAAAACCCTTTACAACACCATTCTCACCCTTGTCCATATACTATGCATTTCTAATAGTCATATCAGCCTATCTAGACAGTTTACCTAATGTTGGCCACATATCATTGAACAACTGTCCCCCACACTACCAGAATATTAACACTCCCACTCCCAAGGTGGCATGACTGCTTCCTCTCATTTTTGAATAGACTTTTGCTCATGTGGTATATGTATAGCTGTAGAACAGGCAAATGGCTATATGCAAAGTGATAATACAAGGCCAGTCTGAAAGTTTTCACATATGTTCGGAGTAAATGCTGATTGTTGTGTTTCCCATTAACAATCCTTCAGCACAATAATTGCTTTACTCTAGCACTACTTCTGTCTTTCTACTTGTTCAATAACCCTTAAAGGTATTGACAATGCTAGTTCATTATATACGTAAGTACCACAGCAGCTAGAATGACCCATATCTTAAAAAGTATACTTCTTAAAAGGTAGCACGTACCTTGTAGAAGCTGGTAATTAGTGCCTCTAATTAACTGTGTCAAGAATCACCTGTTGCAGGATTCAACATTGCTGTTCTAAGATTTCTTCCATAATGATATGGAGATCAATGTCTACATGAGAGCTTATATCACACAAATTTAGGCACTTGGATGAGATGATTATTCAAATTAGGGCTCACCTCATCTGAATAATCACTCAGTTTTCACATTTCACTAACTAGCCAAAGTTCATGCTGAAGTCGTCACAGCATAGTGCACATAGCTAGTCACCTGAGACAGCACTGCACATACAAGTTCTACCCCATGGCTCCTGGGTGGGGATGTCTGTAAGTCCATATCTAACTTCATACAAATGAAGTTGCTGTAAAGCCTACTTTATTTACTCCATATAAACAGATGCAGGACTGCCATGTTTCACACCTTAAAGTGCAATGTTTAAGCACTGCAATACAGTAAACAAACTCGGCCGTCCTGTCACAGAGTGAGCAAATGAGCTGCCCGCTGCTGTGCTGTAGTTGAAACACCCAAGAATAGGTGTGGGTGCAAAGTATCTGCAATTTTTCTCCTCAAATTGTCATATTTGCAGGCATAACTACAGAAGGAAAAGCCAGTGTGGAACAAAGTAAAATCTTCATCTACTTGACACACAAGGACTAGAGTCACAGGCTGTTACAGGAGGACTATGAAGGTCTTCAGGATAAGACTGAGGCTTGAAACAGTTTGGCACAAGCAGTGACATGTGCCAATGGCACCCTGAGCATAGGTGACCAGTGTCATCACTATTACAGTTACATGAGGTGATGATATCCTGACCTCCTGGCCTGAAGAAAGGCTGAGGTTAGAACTGAAGTGCTACCAATGTACTGTAAAGTAAGTATTGTCTTACCTGCACATATAGCTTGCCAGTGTTTGTCATTCATATATGTTACACACCTATTTTTCTCTCCATAGCCTCAGGAGCTATTGCAGAGAATGTACAGCTGCACAGTTGGAGAACAGAGCACCTTAGAAAGGGCCATGGTGAATACACCTGCTTCTTACAATACAGGTTTAAATGTTAACAATCTGTCCAGGTTGTATAACTGTAACCCTTCCAACGCTTCAAGGCATCACCCAAAATTCTTTCACTGCTACTGAAACTAGGCTAAAAGATGCAAATCTTTTTTTAAATCCTAAAAACAAAACACAACAAAACCTTTGCTCTTCATTACTAAATACCAAAATGAAACACAATCATTGGAAATAATGACATACAAAAATTTAAAAACTGAAAATGTAACCCAAACAAAACTTCTGGATGTCCTATTGACAATAACTTTAAATCTTACTAGCTTCTACCTACCTTCTTTATTCCCTAGTACATGCATCACCTATTCTTACAAACCTAAATGCTGCACTTAAAGCTAAACTCTCTGCCTTTTTCAATAAAGTAGCCACATTTGCTACCAACCTTATGTTTACTACTCATTTGTGTACGGTCCCCAGTCAGACATTCCCAGACAGACAAACAAATAAAATAAACAAATGGCTAGCTCAACATATTAAGGCTTTGCCTTTCAGATTATATGTGTGAACCCCCCCACCACCACCACCTTTGTCTATCTTGCCATCACTGGTAATCTGGTGTGTATGCTTGTTGTTCTTTTGGGTACAGTACCTGTAACATTCTAGGTGAATATACGTCTCAGCAGCATTTTTTTCTGTGTGTCTGTATATTTGTCTCACACATGTCATTACTGTGTGACTGACTGCAGACTTCAGTAGCTGAACATGTTAAGGCGTTGCCTTCTGCATTGCATATGATGATGGCTCTGGGGCTGACTCCCCCACTGGTTGTCTAATGCGCTACTGCTGTTAATTTGGGGTAAGTACTTATTGTCCGACTTAGTATAATATCTGTAACATTCTCACAGTAATGATATACATGAGCTGCATTTTTTCACTGTATCTGTACTTCTTTCCCCATCACTTTCTCTCTGTCCTTTGTACTCTTGACTTGTCTTTCGGCTTTTCCCGGTTAGGGGATGCCACAGCAGAACTCCGGTCCGCTAATGATTGGCAGTGAATTTTTATGGTGTCGAGTTGCCAGCCCGGCGCCCAACCTTCAAAGAAGACACACACACGCTCGCACCTACCTGCATATCTTTTAAATTCACTCGACCATGGGGAGGACATGTAGACTTCACACAGAAAGCGCTTCAGCTGAGAAACGAACCAGAGAACCTCTTGCTATGAGGCGACAACGCTAACCGCTGCACCACCGCAGCCTACTCTCTCTATCCTCCTTTGTACTACATATATTTACTTTATTATTCTGCTTCTCTCAATTTATTTTACAATTAAATGCAGCAACATCTAGACCTGCACCCACTCCTTCAGCAAGACCCTACTGACCCCCACACATGACCACACCACCACCACCAACACCCACAACAGCTGGGTCACAACTACTACAGATATCCATGTAAATAAAATAGGCACCTGGACCACAAAAATACCACTTTCCTCACCTCTATCCTGCTCATTCCTTAGGTTTTCACCTTATGTTCTGCCCTCTGTTAGCTTCCATCTTTTCATCACTGCCCTATATGCCCATTTCCACCCTTTAATTTGATCAAAAAATAGATGTGCACACATATATAATGGTCATTCAAGGCTTCTAATCAAGGCTCACACACAAAGGATGAACAGTGCTTGCCTTTGTCTTTCCTTGTACCTTAGTGCTATGTGCTGTTCCTCAAATATTGCTGCAGGTGAAAGTGGAATATTCAAAAAGCTGATAGTCTCACACTGATTTCCCTTTCTGTTCATTGCATCTCATCACACAAACAAGCTAAACAGTAGTGGGCTATCAGTGACTGTCTTTCTGAATCCCAGTTGTAGCGTTTTTAAAACTGCGATTTTTGTATGAAAAAAAAAAGCCTTTGTAATGAGATTAGAAGTGGTTTGGATTAAATTCATGTGGAACTATTAAAAAAAAAACTACTGTACTTGAAAATTTGGTGTCATAAAAGAAATATGCAACACAAGCACTAAAGGGAGATAATTGTCAATTCTGGGTTCTTATTACAAAATTTACAGATAGTTCTTGGCTCTAGCATCATAGTCTCTGTTTCTGAACACCGGGCTCTCTGTTCAGCCCAAAAACCAGAAAAATGGCAAATGTTCCAAAATATAGGCTTTGAAAGGTGAAAAAATAACATGAAGACTCTGTGGGGCTACTCCCCTATGTTCATTACGAAAAAAAGTTATGACATGAGGATATGTATATCACACATGTGACACACAGGCATTATAGGACTTAAGGCCTAAATTGTTACTGGACAGGTATCTAACGTGTCTGATGTACATCTGCTGCTTAATAACATACTGTTATGATTTAATTAATATGATTTTTACTGATAAAATATTTGAATTACTATAAAGAATGTTTGACTTAACATAATGTCCGAACTGCATAAAATGAATATATTAAGAGGAAACAACCACATTTTTCAATACGTGCCTAATGAATCCATATTTTTTTTTATATTAATCAAAGATATTCCAGTTATCAGAAGTGTATAAAGCGTTCACTTGTTTGTGCAGTGTTACAGTAAAGTTATTTCGCAGAATATAGCCATTACAGAGCATATTTTGCAAAGTACAGTATTTCGAAGAGTTTATTTTGCATTTGAATGTTATTACAAGCTCATAGAACAGTTTGTTTGTACCGGTTAACACTGAACAGCCTGCCTGTCCCTGGAGGACTGGTTACTACCTAGAAGCTGTAGTTTTATTGGCCATTTTGGGTCAATTCTAAACTCCTTGATCTGTCTCTCTTAAAACCAGGCTGCCTTGTGGTTTTGGCGTCTTTTCAGGCTTGCTAGTTGTTGCTGAAGCACCTACCAAGGGGAGAAACCGCTGAGAGAAGAAAAGGAGCCACTTTTGTGATTGTAAGTATTTTCTTCTGATTTTTTGTTACGTTTTACTGCTTTGCCGCCTACTTTTTGGCATTTTCCGGCTTGCTAATGTTTATATCTGTAACAGTAACAGTACTTGGAATACATCTAGAGCCTGTTTACTGCATTTCCTGTGTTGCACTTAATTTAAAATAGTTTTTTTCTCTAAAAACTGCATTTTACCTGATTTTGGCCTAGCACTCAAGTGTGGGGTCATTTACTGCACTGTTGTGATTATTTTGCTACTTTTGTATCTCTGCTACCTTTAAACTACAACAAAAAGAAAAAAAAAATCTTGCTTTTTTCCCCACTTTCTGAAAGTTAAGAAAGTACAGTTACGGATTTGCTGTTCTGAACTGTTTGGAAGTTTCTAGAAGGCCAGTGCTTGCTTGGGCTAAAGGGAAGTCTCTGTGTTCACCAGTGGGAGTGGTTAACACTGAACAGCCTGCCTGTCCCTGGAGGAGTGGTTACTACCTAGAAACTGTAGTTTTATTGGCCATTTTGGGTCAATTCTAAACTCCTTGATCTCTCTCTCTTAAAACCCTACAACTCTCTTTTTGCGCAGTTTTGAGCATGGAGCAGCGTCGGGCAGCACCGCCTAAACAGGTTTAAACTATTCCAGGCTCCACAAAGTCTGCTCTTCACTTTTTCCCTTAGAACTGTTCAAACTCTCAAAGTAATCACTCTATTCTCTTTCTAAAGCCCTGCACTTGCTCAGCTCTTATAAGGAAACACTAACTAAAGCACTACACCCTCCTTGACTTCTCATAAGTATTAGACTCCCAATTGGTCCTTCCTGATCAAGTGAAAAATCAGTTCCCTTCCCCAATCTGATCAGTAAAAAAACAGTTCCCTATACTAATCTGGTATGTCCAAGGGTCACTTTCAAGGTTACTCTCCAGTCCAGCTGGTGAATCTGGGAATTTTGAGGCAATGTTACAATTGTCTTATGTACACAGACAACCCTCTCCTCCTTCCAACAAACTCTAATACATGTGAGAGATGCAGTTACACAGCCAAACTGGAGGCAGAGCTCTCTCAACCCAAGACTGGCACAGTCAGTCAGGAGGAAAAGGTAACCACCCACACCACAAATCCAGTCTCACACAGACCTAATGCATCTGCATACCCAACACATACACACACAAAAACATACCCGGAGGCTCTAAATAAAAATCTGCCTAAACAGCAAAGACCTCCTACGCAGATATCCAAGCAACAGCCACCCCTCAACAATACCCACGAATCACATATCTCACAAAATCAGTGTGCCTCACAGTCACAGCCCTTAAGACCAAATACACTTGTTATAGGGGACTCTATTGTCCAGCACACTGACGTCCCACTCACCAGACTGAACAAGGAGAAGGTCACTGTAAGCTGCCTGTCAGGTGCCAGGATCCGCCACATAACACAAGCACTCAGGTCACTCCAAAGCAAGTACAAGTATGACTCCGTCATTGTCCATGCTGGTGTGAATGATCTGAGACGTACCTCCCTGGAATACATGAAAAGAGACATAGAGGAGCACTCTGACCATGTAGCCCAGGCTGGTATGACCCTGACCTTGAGTAGCATCTTGCCCTCACCAAGAATGATGCCACAGTATAAAGACAAAATGATCAGTTTCAACAATTGGCTAAAGTATTGGTGTCATTCAAAGGGGATCCAGTGTCTGTCAGCCTGGGATGACATGCTCGACAAGCCACGTTGCTTCGCTAGGGACGCCTTGCACCTGTCACCCTTAGGCTTTCGTATACTGGCCAAGGCTCTTGCCACCCCCATAGTGCCTTTTTTAGGCAAGGCTCAATGGACAAACCCACCTCCATAGACAACCCAAGGATAAAAATCTAAAGGTAATGCTACTCAATGCCAGAAGTCTAAACCTCAAGATGCACGCACTGGAGGCTCTCCTCAGTATGGAGAAAATCGATGTCTGTGAAGTAACAGAAACCTGGTTCACGGCTCCTGAGAGCACCCCAGCACTACCAGGTTATAACTCATACCCATGTGTTTCGACCCCAAAACTCGGACCAAAGCACAAACAGAGGGGGAGTATCTATATTCATCAAAGATACCTACACCTCCAGGTTAGTGGCACTGCACGAAGCATTGGAAACTATCCATGTGCAACTAACAGCGGGCAAAACTGCCTTTCAGTTTGTAGCCTGCTACAGAACACTCTCCCTATTACAGGAACCCCACTTGGCATTCCTGAGAACACTGGAGAATATGAAGATCTCTCCAAATACTATGTTATTGGGTGACTTCAACTACCCAAACATTGACTGAGAAAACTATTCAAGCCCAAACACCCTCGCCCAACGGTTCCTTGAATTTATAAACTCTAACACAATGGAACAACTGGTCACCACTCCCACAAGAGGGAACAACATATTGGACCTGGTCATCACCAACATGGGGACTCTATGTTCCACACCAGAGGTAAACCCCTCATTGGTAAGATCAGACCATAAACAAATTTCCCTGGACATCCATATCCCGTCCCCAACCCCAGCCAAGGAAATCACTGTAAAGAATTTCTCAAAAGCAAACTTTGCACTTCTAAAGACTGAGGTGGAATCCTTCAAAGCCCCTGGGCCAGAGGATAATACAGCCCAATCCGCAGAATCCTTTACAAATGCATTCTATGAGCACCTGCAGGAATGCATGGATTGTGCTATCCCAAATAAAACCAAGACTCACTCCTCCAAAAACAAGAGGCCGGTCTGGTGGACCCCGGCCATAAATAAGCTATACAACAGAAGGAGGAAGCTACTACATGACAGAGCAAAATCCCAAAAAGGGAAGGCATCTCTGATCAGTATTAGCAAGAAACTTCGACCTTCATAAAATCATCAAAGGCCAGTTTCGAAAGAAAAATTGCCCTAGACACTAAAGATAATCACAAGGCCTTCTTTAGTTATGTCAGGAATATGGGTGGAACTCCCAGATATGCTCTGAATTGTTGCATAATGGTACAAAATATACCGAACCTACAGACATAGCCAACATCCTGGCAGACAGATTCAGCGCAAACCTCTCCCCCCCTTCCCCCCAAAGGAGCAAATGCCTATCCCAACTGAATGTAACCTCCCTGACATCACAGATGCACAGGTGAAAGCTGCCCACTCCAAAGCAAAACACACAGCATCTATGGGACTGGACGGTGTCCCAGGCTGCGTCTTACATGAGCTCCAAGAAGAACTGAACCCTCACATTAAGTCACTGTTCAAACTTAGCCTTACTACAGGATATGTACCCAAAGAATGGTGTACAGCTACAGTGGTCCCACTCCACAAAGGTGGTGCCACAACGGACCCCGTAGACTATCGCCCATAAGCCTGATTAGTCTGGTCTGTAAAGCTATGGAGTGTATTATCATGGAACTCATAAACAAAGACATTGGGAGCCTCCAGACACTGGACCCTACCCAATTCGGCTTTGTTAAGGGCAGATCTTGCCTCTTAAACCTAGTTGATTTCTTTGAAACAGTTACCAAAGCCATAGATGAGGGCAAGATAGTCCACACAGCCTACCTGGACCTCGCAAAAGCCTTCGACACAATACCCCACTCTGGCATCATAAATAAGCTTACCAGCTTAAATATCAACCCCTATATCACAAGATGGGTTGCAAACTGGCTCAGAGATGGAACCCACATGGTCAGAATCGCAGGTGCCATGTTCGAATCCAAACCAGTTACAAGTTGCGTCCCACAGGGCTCAGTTCTGGGACCTCTCTTGTTCGGTATATACTTCTCTGAGGTTCAGGCTAACAGGGGAGGATTATGGCTGACAAAGTTCGCAGATGACTGTAAACTTTT
>NC_056739.1:1087885399-1087909326 GCF_019279795.1 Protopterus annectens | reverse complement strand
AATCGATATATTCTCCGTTACCCATCCCTCTCCTGCCACTATGGGTCGCATTGGAAGGGGAAAGACATTCTTCTGGACCTTAGGTAAGCCTTTGATATAAGGAATCAACGGAAATTCGACTAGAAAATAATTGTATAATTCCTGAGTGATCTGTCTACACATAAATAAATCATACAGATCATCATATACTTTCCTAACTATCTTGGTAAAAGATTCATAGTTAATCTCAGTATGTGTATTTGTGTCCTGTAACATTCCTATCATAGCTTCATCATAGTCACATGTATCAAGCAATACTATACCCCCCCCCCCTTTATCAGCAGGTTTTGTAGTTAATTCATCATTCTTAGACATGTATTGTAAAGACTGCTGCTCTTCCTTACTCAAATTAAAATATAAACATCTATGCGCTTGCTGTGTTTCACTGTACATTGCCACCTGAGTATACATATTGTCAAGTCTCTTCTCATAAACCTCACCTTTAAAGCGTGCCCGTAGATCTTTATTCAAAGCCTCTACCTTTTGGGTTAGGTCAGCATCTATAGGTGAGAAATATTCAATCAATAATTTCATATAGTTATTGCTCAGATCTATATTGAGCTGTTGCCACTTTTTCAAGAGCTCCGGATGGCTATCACCGTAAGTTGGCATACAGAGTACTCTCTTACCCCGAGGGACAGTATGCAAGTGTAAACTTGCTTCCATATGTCTCCTCTGCCAAACAAGCATTTGCAGTTTATATAAATCATTTTCAAGCTCTCTACTGGCATTTGGCATTTTCCGGCTTGCTAAGGTTTATATCTGTAACAGTACTTGGAACACATCTAGAGCCTGTTTACTGCATTTCCTGTATTGCACTTAATTTAAAATCGTTTTTTTCTCTAAAAACTGCATTTTACCTGATTTTGGCCTAGCACTCGTGTGGGGTCATTTATTGCACTGTTGTGATTATTTTGCTGCTTGTGTATCTCTGCTACCTTTAAACTACAACAAAAAGAAAAAAAAAAAATCTTGCTTTTTGCCCACTTTCTGAAAGTTAAGAAAGTTTAGTTACAGATTTGCTGTTCTGAACTGTTTGGAAGTTTCTAGAAGGCCAGTGCTTGCTTGGGCTAAAGGGAAGTCTGTGTGTTCACCAGTGGGAGTGGTTAACACTGAACAGCCTGCCTGTCCCTGGAGGAGTGGTTACTACATAGAAGCTGTAGTTTTATTGGCCATTTTGGGTCAGTTCTAAACTCCTTGATCTCTCTCTCTTAAAACCCTACAACTCTCTTTTTGAGTGGTTTTGCGCACTGAGCAGCGTCGCCTAAACAGGTTTAAACTATTCCAGGCTCCACAAAGTCTGCTCTTCACTTTTTCCCTTATAACTGTTCAAACTCTCAAAGTAATCACTCTATTCTCTTTCTAAAGCCCTGCACTTGCTCAGCTCTTATAAGGAAACACTAAGTAAAGCACTACACCCTCCTTGACTTCTCATAAGTATTAGGCTCCCGATTGGTCCTTCCTGATCAAGTGAAAAATCAGTTCCCTTCCCTAATCTGATCAGTAAAAAAACAGTTCCCTGTACTAATCTGGTATGTCCAAGGGTCAATTTCAAGGTTACTCTCCAGTCCAGGTGGTGAATCTGGGAATTTTGAGGCAATGTTACAATTGCCTTATGTACACAGACAAACCCTCTCCTCCTTCCAACAAACTCTAATACATGTGAGAGATGCAGTTACACATACAAACTGGAGGCAGAGCTCTCTCAACCCAAGACTGGCACAGTCAGTCAGGAGGAAAAGGTAACCATCCACACCACAAATCCAGTCTCACACAGACCTATTGCATCTGCATACCCAACACATAAACACACAAAAACATACTTGGAGGCTCTAAATAAAAATCTGCCTAAACAGCAAAGACCTCCTAAGCAGATATCCAAGCAACAGCCACCCCTCAACAATACCCACGAATCACATATCTCACAAAATCAGTGTGCCTCACAGTCACAGCCCTTAAGGCCAAACACACCAAATAGACTTGTTATAGGGGACTCTATTGTCCTGCACACTGACGTCCCGCTCACCAGACTTAAGGCGAAGGTCACTGTAAGCTGCCTGTCAGGTGCCAGGATCCGCCACATAACGCAAGCACTCAGGTCATTCCAAAGCAAGTACAAGTATGACTCCGTCATTGTCCATGCTGGTGTGAATGACCTGAGACGTACCTCCCTGGACTACATGAAAGACATAGAGGAGCTCTCTGACCATGTAGCCCAGGCTGGTATGACCCTGACATTGAGTAGCATCTTGCCCTCACCAAGAATGATGCCACAGTATAAAGACAAAATGATCAGTTTCAACAATTGGCTAAAGTATTGGTGTCATTCAAAGGGGATCCAGTGTCTGTCAGCCTGGGATGACATGCTCGACAAGCCACGTTGCTTTGCTAGGGACGGCTTGCACCTGTCACCCTTAGGCTTTCGTATACTGGCCTAGGCAAGGCTCAAAGGACAAACCCACCTCCATAGACAACCCAAGGATAAAAAAACTAAAGGTAATGCTACTCAATGCCAGAAGTCTAAACCTCAAGATGCATGTACTCGAGGCTCTCCTCAGTATGGAGAAAATCGATGTCTGTGCAGTAGCAGAAACCTGGTTCAAGACTCCTGAGAGCACCCCAGCACTACCAGGTTATAACTCATACCATGCGTTTCGGCCCCAAAATTTGGACCGAAGCACAAAAGGAGGGGGAGTATCTATAGTCATCAAAGATACCTACACCTCCAGGTTAGTGGTACTGCATGAAGCATCGGAAACCATCCATGTGCAACTAACAGTGGGCAAAACTGCCTTTCAGTTTGTAGCCTGCTACAGAACACCCTCCCTATTACGGGAACCCCACTTGGCATTCCTGAGAACACTGGAGAACATGAAGGTCTCTCCAGACACTATGTTATTGGGTGACTTCAGCTACCCAAGCATTGACTGGAAAAACTACTCAAGCCCAAACACCCTTGCCCAATGGTTCCTTGAATTTATAAACTCTAACGCAATGGGACAACTGGTCACCACTCCCACAAGAGGGAACAACATATTGGACCTGGTCATCACCAACATGGGGACTCTATGTTCCACACCAGAGGTAAATCCCTCATTGGTAAGATCCAGACCATAAACAAATTTCCCTGGACATCCATATCCCGTCCCCACCCCCAGCCAAGGAAATCACTGTAAAGAATTTCTCAAAAGTCAACTTTGCACTTCTCAAGACTGAGGTGGAATCCTTCAAAGCCCCTGGGCCAGAGGATAATACAGCCCAATCCACAGAATCCTTTACAAATGCATTCTATGAGTAACTGCAGGAATGCATGGATCGTGCTATCCCAAATAAAACCAAGACTCACTCCTCCAAAAACAGGAGACCGGTCTGGTGGACCCCGGCCATAAATAAGCTATACAACAGAAGGAGGAAGGTACTACATGACAGAGCAAAATCCCAAAAAGGGAAGGCATCTCTGATCAGTATTAGCAAGAAACTTCGATCCCTCATAAAATCATCAAAGGCCAGCTTCGAAAGAAAAATTGCCCTAGACACTAAAGATAATCACAAGGCCTTCTTTAGTTATGTCAAGAACATGGCGGAAACTCCCAGATATGCTCTGAATTGTTGCATAACTGTACAAAATATACCAAACCTACAGACATAGTCAACATCCTGGCAGACAGATTCAGCGCAAACTTCTCCCCCCGCTTCCCCCCAAAGGAGCAAATGCCTATCCCAACTGAATGTAACCACCCTGACATCACAGATGCAGAAGTGAAAGCTGCCCTCTCCAAAGCAAAAAACACAGCATCTATGGGACCGGACGGTGTCCCATGCTGTGTCTTACACAAGCTCCAAGAACTGAACCCTCACATTAAGTCATTGTTCAAACTTAGCTTTACTACAGGATATGTACCCAAAGAATGGCGTAGAGCTTACAGTGGTCCCACTCCACAAAGGTGGTGCCACAATGGGCCCCGGAAACTATCGCTCCATAAGCCTGACTAGTCTGGTCTGTAAAGCTATGGAGCGTATTATCATGGAACTCATAAACAAAGACATTGGGAGCCTCCAGACACTGGACCCTACCCAATTCGGCTTTAACGGCAGATCTTGCCTCGTAAACCTAGTTGATTTCTTTGAAACAGTTGCCAAAGCCATAGATGAGGGCAAGGTAGTCCACATAGCCTACCTGGACCTCGCAAAAGCTTTCGACACAATACCCCACTCGGGCATCATAAATAAGCTTACCAGCTTAAATATCAACCCCTATATCACAAGATGGGTTGCAAACTGGCTCAGAGATGGAATCCACATGGTCAGAATCGCAGATGCCATGTCCGAATCCAAACCAGTTACAAGTGGCATCCCACAGGGCTCAGTTCTGGGACCTCTCTTGTTCGGTATATACTTCTCTGAGGTTCAGGCTAACACAGGGGGATTATGGCTGACAAATTTCGCAGATGACTGCAAACTGGGGGCCATAATTGAATCTCCAGCTGACACAAGCATCCTCCAAAAGGGTCTCACAGAGACTGATGCTTGGTGCCATAGCCACGGCCTCAAGCTAAATGCTAAAAAGTGCATAGTCATCCCCTTTGGGAAAAACAAGGTACACACAAATTACCACATAGGTGGTAATCCATTAAGTACGGAAGAAGTAATTAGAGATTTGGGGACCAACGTAGATAGTAATCTCTCCTTTGATAATCACGTTGCCAAAGTGGTTAGAAAGACCTTCTATATAGCCCACCTTATCATGAAAAGGGTTCGCATCTAGATCAAGAGAGGTCATTGCGCCCCTCTACTCGTCACTCATCAGGCCCATAATTGAATACAGTGCCCCTTTTGGGATGTACCTTACCAGACACCTGCAGCAACTGGAGAGACCCCAAAAGTACCTCACCAAGTGGATCATAGGCTACAAACAGATGTCCTATGCAGCTCGACTAAAGAAAGTCCAGCTCTACTCAGTTGCTTACCACCTACTCAGAGGCGATCTATGCCTGACGTGCAAAGCCATGTCAAACCCAGAATTAATGGACATGCTCCACCTCAAAAAATCCAAGTCCCTTAGAGCTACATGCTCCAGGGACCTAAACCTCAGCACAAAAATAAATAGGACATGCTGGAGGGACAGATTCATTTCCCAGAGGCTCCCCTCACTCTGGAATAGAATCCCAATTCATGTTAGACATAGCCCCTCGCTGACCCGCTTCAAGCGAAATCTGGACGCGTGGATGGGAAATCGCAAATTCACCCCTGGGATCTCTTCTGTGTCCCTGCTAGACAGAGGCACAGTAAACTAATCTTAAAAGGGTACCTTCTGTGACCTACTTTACAGAGGCACAGTAGGCTAATGTAATAGGGAGGCGGAATCCAAATACACTCTGGCTAGGCTTATAAATGCCCTAGGGGCAGATAGCCTAGTATCTACCTATGAACCTACTAAGGTTGTTGAATTCATTCAAATTATCTACAGTACCTGTTGTAGAGGGTGACGAAGAGTACTGCAGTTCAAGGTTAAGCAATGGATTGCTCCGCTGTTCAAAGATGTTGCTCCATCTCTGATTCAAGTTCATGCCTTCAGGATTATAATTTTTTGGGAAGGAAGCATGGACATGCTGAATGCCTTCATTAGTTATTTAGAGTCAACCACAGATTTTTTAAGATTTACCCTGGAATCTTCTTACACTAAGATCATTTTTTTGGATATAACTATTAAAGATTCTCAAGGCCATATATCCACATCCCTATATAGGAAGCCGTGTTGGGAGAATGCACTGTTGCATTTCAACAGTATGCATCCTCGGTTTATATTTCCAAACATCGTTAAAGGACAGTGCATAAGAATTACTAAAGTTTGCAAAGATATTTTGGATGTACAGAACAGTTGGACATCATGCAGAGATTGTTCACAGAAAGAGGGTAAACTAGCACCATGGTGAGTAAAATCAAAGAATCAGTTTTAGATATGTTTAGGGGATGGAGCTTGGGTACATGCAACTACTACTGGACCCAGAAAATTTTTTAGTGGATCCAGGGTTGCATTTATAACCAGATACACTAATGATAATAAAAGGATAGTGGATATTATTAAAAGGAATTGGCATGTACTTACTGTTGATCCTTCTACTCTGAATATTATAGGAGAGTCACCTATGTTTAGATATAGGAATAGTAAGAATCTCAAAAGGATATTATGTATAGAACATACTCACATGGAACAGGACATGATACATAGGAAACGGGTACAGTCTGGAACTTTCCCATGCAACAAATGCAAGATGTGCAATTTTATTATAGATGTGCAACATTTTGTTCACCCCACAATTGACTACATATTTATACCCAGGCTATATGCAACATGTGATGATATGAATCTCGTTTATTTAGCGACCTGCATGAAATGTACAGCTTTTTATGTAGGAATGACATCAAGGAAATTAAAAGATAGGATGTATAGTCATATGTATGATATTAGAAGGAAGAACCAGCAGAATGCACTAGCTAAGCATTTTGCGGTTTATACAGACCATTGCTTTAAATTCAGGGTATTACAGTTAGTCATTAAGAATAAGAGGGGTGGGGATGATATGAATTTAGAGTCAGTAGAGTTATGCTGGATTTTTAAACTACGAGCACATGTGGATCCTGGCCTCAATCAGTTCATTAGTATAAAACCATACTTGCTGCTCGTAGACATTAATAGTTATATCTGACTATTATAAATTACTATAGGCACATGTAGTACTTATATCCGTCATGAATAATATTCAGGATATATTGTCTTATTGTTCTTATATTATATACTTACACATTTTGTAGTTTGTATGTTTTATATTATTATTTTTATTTTTCGTCAAATAGTTTATAGATTGATATGTCCAATAACGATTAATTAGTTGATTGTGGTTTATAATATATTTATAATACATTGGTATATTTATTTATTTATTTGGGCACTTTATAAGTAGTATGGGATTTTTGTTTTATGTATTATGGTGCTTTTGCATAGGGGAAGGCTACCATTTGTGTATTTATTTTTATATACACCATTCCCATGCCACATGTTTTATTGGTAATAGCTATATAAATGTACAGCTAACTTTGCGATTTGGTTAATTTTTACATAACCTTATTTACTCTATTTAAATGAACTTTATTCGGCTCCACATTAATGTGATGCAGTAGTGAATACTCAATGGACGATCAGTTATGTTTTAATAGGTTCAATTTTGTTTAATTGATGTTAATTGAATTAGAAGGAGTGTATATATAGTATGAAGTTTAAATGGTTTAGTGAAATCTGAAGAAGTGTGCCTTGGCAGCACGTGAAAGCACTCATTCATTTATCTGCAATAAACTTCGTTTTATGTTTCATTTTGTGGTGGTCCTATCCTGATGTTCATCGTGCATACAGCTGCAGTTATAACAGATTGGTTCTCCTGCCATCAGGCGGGTCCTCGGTCAGCCAAATTCCAAAGTCTAGGTCCGGCATCGGTTGTCGTCGCTTCTTCCCCTGACCAGTGACAGGGGTATAAAAGAACCAGCCGACGCCATTTTCTCCAGTCTTTCTTGCCGCGCGGTGCCCGAAGCAGAAGCAGTTCGCAAGTGCCGTTCGGCTAGCTCCTGAGATTACGAAAAATTTGGAAACCGAAGTCTTCTTAAAAGCTAAGTACCCCCTTGGGGAAACTTTTCTTGCCTCAGACCGATGTCAGACAAAGTTAATAATTGTATTTCTTGTGGGAAGCAAATACCGCATAAGGATTTCCATTCCCTCTGTATACCTTGTTTAGGCCCAGACCACGACGTCTCGGTCTGTCGCTTTTGTGCTACATTCAACAAACGCACTATTAAGCATTGGGCGGAGTTCGCCCAGCATTTTTTTGGGAAAGCATTTAACTATACTATGTCGTTGGATACTCCGACTCCGGTTTTGTCTAAAAAACGCAAAGACAAGGACCGACACTCGAGGTCCGCGGCCTCTACCGACACCACGCCAAAGCCTATTACACGTGGTCTGGTTCTCAGCGAGGTGCCTACGCAGCCCCTGATTACCGACGACACTTCTTTGGCGGTGTCTCCTGTACCCGAGGTCGCAGGCACCTCGGCCCACACCCCGACTACAGATACCGAAGCCACTCTTGGCGTTGAAACACAGAATGTGGACAGGTCCACCTCCACTCAAGGTGTTTTTAGACCTTCCTCTTCTTTCGCCATTAAAGCTTTCACCAAGTCTAAAGCAACCATGCACCCTAAGAGACCAGCTACACAGGGCCCATCTCCAGGACCCATGCCCAAGAAACAGATGCTTAAAATGGTTGAGGATTTAATTACTCTAATCAGAGGCTCTCAGCCACCTCCGGACAAAAGGCCCAGAGTGGAGGAAGATTCCCCCTCCTCTGATCAGGGCTCCATTATTTCAGAACACTCTGATGATCAGGAACAGTCTTACTCCCCCTTTGAAGATTCTGATGCACAGGAGTCTATTCCTTCTGTATCACCCCCTGAGGATTTCTCATTTGGGGAAACTTTGCATACCTTAAGGGAACACTTCCACTGGGAAGGCCAGGATTATTCAGATTCCAAGAAAAGGCTCAGGGAATTTCTTTTGTTACCCCAGCACAGGCCTTTGGCTATACCTCCTGTCTTGGACATCCTAGATGATGTTTACTGGGAGGCCTGCCTTAACCCGGACTCTCTACCTCCAGCTCCAGTTAAGCCTGACAGGTACTACAGGGTTCCTGACTCACACCAATTTCTTTACAAAAGCCATGCTGCTGACCTAGAAACCATCTCACAGGGGCCCAAGGGAGTTAAGGCCTCCATTGCCAAAAATCCATTGCCTTCCGAGAGAGATTACAGATCCTTAGAAAGGTGGGGAAAAAAGGTATATACCTCGGCTACCTTATCTATGAGGGCCTTAAACTGTCAGTTTCATATGCTAAAATACCAACAGTTTCTGTTATCTCAATTGAAAAGTAAAATGTCACAACCTGAACAACCACACTTGAAGGAGTTGCAGGATTTGATGCATAGTGCGGAACAAGTGGGTAAACATACCCTACAATGTGGTTTTGATGCTCTAGAGGCCTCAAGTAGAGCTGCTGTCACAGGTTCAATCATATGTAGGCATGCCTGGCTCAAGGAACAAGCCTTGCCTGATCATGTCAAAGCTAAATTACTAGACGCCCCTCTTCAAAAGGATGTACTATTTGGGGCAAATGCTGAGGAAGTATTACGGAAAATGGAGGAAAAGGCTAAATCAATGCAAACTGTGAAAGAATTTCTGCAGGTCCAACCCCCATGTTTTAGTAGAAATTGGCCTTCCAAAAACTGGTCCTTTCCTGCCACAGACAGACCCCAAAGAGGCAGATACAGGCACCCGAGGGGCAGAGGACAATCAGAAGGATCGTACAGAGGCAGACAATGGCAAGCCCCTGCGCAAAGAGGTGGTGAGGACAATTCGCAATCTTTCAGAAAGCAAACCCAATGACTTTCCCCTTTGCATGCCAACCAGGTCTCAAATGGCAGCACCCTTAGGAGGAAAGTTGGCACTATTCTCAAAAAATTGGCATGTTGTCACAAAGGACAAATGGATCCTGGACATTATAAACAGAGGCTACAAATTCCATTTTCATACCCTTCCAAAAATGAGAGGCATGCCAAACCTGCCACACAATCAAAGGGCAGAGGCACAAAAGCAAATTTCAGATCTTATAAACATGAAAGCTATTCAAGAGGTACCTACACACGAACAAGGGCAAGGTTTTTATTCCAGGCTATTTCTGGTGCCAAGGAAGGGAAAAGATTGGAGACCTATTTTGGATCTTTCCATCCTAAACACATTCATACTCGTACCAAAATTCAAGATGCTCACTCTACAGCAACTTCTTCCCATGTTGGGCAAGGAGTCTTGGCTGGTAACATTGGACTTCAAGGAGGCATACCTGCATGTCCCAATCAGACAAAATTGCAGAAGATAACTCAGATTTCTTGCAGGTTCAACCCATTATCAATTCTCTGCATTGCCCTTTGGCTTATCTACTGTGCCCAGAGTATTCACGAAATGCCTGCCTGGCGTCAGTAATTGCCTACTGCAGACTTCAAGGGATACAAATATACCCTTATTTGGACGACTGCCTGATCCAAGCGGACAGCAAGCAAATTCTTCTGAAGCATCTGGCTTATGTAATAATGTTATTAAACTCTCTGGGATACACAGTCAACAAAGAGAAATCAAGACTAATACCCTCTCGGAAGATAATTTTCCTGGGTGCCAATTTGAACACAAACACCCAGATGGCCTACCTCAGGCCAGAGAAGCAGGGGCAACTAACTCAATACTTCAGAGCACTAGCAAATTGCACCAGGCTGACTGCAAGGAAAATCCTGCAGGCTCTGGGATTCATGGCATCTTGCATCTTACTAATCCCATGTGCAAAGCTGCATATGAGAGAACTACATTGGTACCTAAAAAACATATGGTCTCAACACAGCCACAGTTTGGAAACAATAATACCACTAATTCCATGTCTGCAAAAGGAATTTCTGTGGTGGGCTCAAGCATGTCAAACAAACACAGGTCTTCCATTCAGCAAGCCTCAAGCAAATCAAGTCATCACAACAGACGCCTCGGACTACGCCTGGGGGGCGCACATGACAGACTGGTGCATTCAGGGCAAATGGTCCCAAAAAGAAAAGCACCTTCACATCAATCAAAAAGAAATGCTAGCAGTAATAAATGTTATGACAGCTTTCAAGGACCTTCTACAACCAGGTCAACTATTGATAAGAATGGACAACACCACAGTTATGTGGTACATAAACAAGCAGGGAGGAACACATTCTTATCCTCTCTGCAGACTGGCCATGTCACTTTGGAACATGGCCATGGACTTACAAATGGAACTACAAGCACAGTACTTGCCAGGCAAGGAAAACGCACTGGCAGACAACCTAAGCAGAAATATGACAGATCCACACGAATGGAAGTTGCATCCAACAGTTTTTACTGAAATAACCCAAGAATGGGGAAGGCCAGACCTAGATCTCTTTGCCTCCCACAAAAATCATCAATTAACAAAATTCTGCTCAAGGCTCTTCCATCCAAAGGCCTGGAGAGTGGACGCTCTCTCTTTCAGTTGGACATCAATGACAGTTTATGCCTTCCCGCCTCTTCCTCTGCTGCCCAAAGTCCTATTGAAGACCAGAGCAGACAGACCAAAGATGATCCTCATTGCTCCGGACTGGCCAAGGCAACACTGGTACCCACTCCTGAGGAGCCTGACGCATTCCCCTCCATGGACCCTGCCTCTAATGCCTCTTCTTCTGACTCAGCACCGCTTCAAAACTCTTCACAGTCAGCTAAAAACACTCAACCTAGCCGCATGGAAGATTCCTTAGCATCACAGCAGGCTCTACTCTCCAAGGAGGTGCAGGATGTCATTTTGGAGGCCAGAAGTCCATCAACTAGAAAAGCTTACTCCACAAAATGGAAACGTTTTTGTGTCTGGAATGAGAAAAAGGACCAGAACACTGGAAAACTGAATTTACCTCAAATACTACAATATTTGGCTGAACTGCTAAGCAGTGGACTTTCGTTCTCCTCCATCAAAATCCATGCCTCAGCCATTTCTGCAGAATACAACACTGATCCACCTTTATTCTCTCAACCTCTATTAAGACAGTTCCTCAGAGGGGCTAAGAACTTAAGACCTCCAAGGAAACAACCAATACCTGCTTGGGATCTTAATTTCATTCTGGAAAAACTGTCTTTGCCTCCTTTTGAGCCAGCTGCCTCATCAGATTTGCAATATTTGTCCTGGAAAACAGCTTTCCTTCTGGCTATCACCTCAGCTCGTAGAGTTTCAGAACTACAGGCTCTCATGGCTGTCCAGCCTTTTATCATCTTCCATCAGGACAGAGTTTCCTTACGAACCAACCCGTCCTTTATGCCTAAAGTGGTATCCAGGGTAGCTTTAAATCAGGCCATACATTTACCTACTTTCTATCCTAATCCTCAAAATAACGGGGAGAGATTACTACATTCCTTGGACATCCACAGGCAACTGCGTTATTATTTGGACAGAACAAAACCTTTCAGAAAATCAGAACAGCTCTTTGTGTCCTATGCGGTAGGAGCTCAAGGAAAGCCAATTTCCAAACAAACAATCTCAAAATGGATAGCCCACTGCATACGCTTTTGCTATTCCTTTCATGGCAAGACTGTATTTACAGGCATTAGAACTCATTCCACCCAGGCCACAGCCACCTCTGCAGCCTTCCTCAGAGGAGTTCCTACCAAGGATATTTTGGAAGCAGCCTCTTGGAGTTCTGTGCATACCTTCTCCAAGCACTACAACCTACCATTATACTCCAAATCTAGAGCAGGCTTTGCCACTGCAGTCTTGCAGGGCATTTTGGCTCCTCCTAGTTCCACCTAGTGCCTACCACCCTTTTCTTAGCTTTGGGATTCTACCCATCTGTTATGACTGCAGCTGTATGCACGATGAACATAGTACAGTTTTGAACCTACCATAAATGTAGATGTTCGAGTGCTAATACAGCTGCAGTCCAGGTTTCCCTCCCTCCTTCCCCTCTAGGGGTATTCTTTTATGGTGTATTTGCTTGAAACTACTGTTTTTTGATTATATTGCATTGCATTATTACATAATTATATATATATTGCCTTCCTTTTGGGGGCACCTGACATCTGGGGAAAGAAAAACTGAAGAAAATGGCGTTGGCTGGTTCTTTTATACCCCTGTCGCACTGACGTCAGGGAAGAAGCGACGACAACCGACGCCGGACCTAGACTTTGGAATTCGGCCGACCGAGGACCCGCCTGACGGCAGGAGAACCCATCTGTTATGACTGCAGCTGTATTAGCACTTGAACATCTACATTTATGGTAGGTAAAAAACTGTACTTTTTTTCCTGAAATTTTTTATATGATGAAAGCTGTCCAAATGTTTCATGTTTTCCTTTCTTTTTACCTGTATTGCCTGTTTCACATTTACTTTTAATTTCTACAGTGCCACTACCACTCCTGAAGTATCTGTAAGTCACTCAGCAAACTTACCAGTTTCCCTTTGCACCAGGTAAATATTGTCTTTAAAAAATGCGTAGGGAATTTTTAATGCCTCACTCCAGGACATTGATTATGGGCTTAAATTTGTAGCAGTCATGCAGAGATATTTTCAGTGGTGTTGTTTCAAAGCACAGAAACATTTGTCCGTTACTGCATTATATACAGCTTGTCTGTCTGATCCAAGTGTTATGGCTTGCAGAACAGAAAGTATACCTTGAGTGGGTATGCGTCAGCTTACATCTGTTAAACCAAATCTTTGTTAATCATCGACCCCTTTTTTCACATTTTTCTACTTGAAAATTGGGTGCCGTGACAACTGTTGCACCCTCTCGCGAATCAGTGCAGCTCCTCCTACCTTTGAGAATTGTGCCTGAATCTGTAGTAGGTCTTCTGTCTTGGCTGAACATCCTCATGTCCTCTTGCTTTGTTAATGTTTCCTCCCAAGTCTTCCTCAACAGATCATCTGCTTTCCTTAACGTGATCGAACCACTGTGTAATCTGCTCTCCTTGACCTTCTATACAAGTGTGGCCACTGTCATTATTTTTCTGTTACCTTAAATTCTTCATTTGTCCCAAATGTGCTTTCAACCACCCATCTCAGACACTTCATCTCCTTCGCCTGAAGCTTCTTCCACTGCTACGTTTCCGTGCCGTATAGAAGCACTAGCTGCACCACTGTTTTGTACCCCTTACTTTCCCAAGGATCTTCATTAATGTTTTTAAAAAGTCTTCCTAGTTTGCCTTTTTTATAATGTCTAGGACCCATCATGTCTACATGCATTCTGTTTGTAACAATTTTCCAGTCCTCTCCCAAATGCAGAATACTTTGATGCAAGGCAGTTATTTCCTCAAAACATTTTTGTCATCTTGTTTTATTCTGTTCTAGAAGTGTCATTGTTTTTTTTTTGTATAACCAATACCCCCTTAACAACACAATACCATTCTTCTTTGTTAACCAGTTCCTCTTCATTTATGGCAGAAGCCTCCCTTGTTGTCAGATTAATTGCCTCCCTTCTTCTGGATGCGTAATATCTTCAGGGGTATCCCTCTCTTAATTTTATTAAATTATGATGTTCATCGTGTTTCACTGCTGCAGTCATTACACTTGGGTTATCCTGTCGTCAGGCGGTCCCGCAGTCGGCCAGAGTTCCAAAGTCTTGGTCCGGCATCGGTTGCTATTGCTTCTTCCCTGACGTCAGTGCGCCAGGGGTATATAAGATGCAGCCAACGCCATTTTCTTCAGTCTTTCTTGCTGCGCAGTGCCCGAAGCAAAAGCAGTTCGCAAGTGCCGGTCAGCCGACTCCTGAGATTTTCAATTCGAATTTCAGAACCAAAGTCTTCTATAAAGCTAAGTACCTCATTAGGAAAACTTTTTCTTGCCACAGATCGATGTCAGTAAAAGTTAATAATTGTATTTCTTGTGGGAAGCAAATACCTCATAAGGATTTTCATTCTTACTGTATTCCATGCCTAGGTCCAGACCACGACGTCACTAGTTGTCGGTTTTGTGCTAGATTTAACAAATGAACTATGAACTATGAAATGCACTATTAAACGTCATTTTGATTTTGCTCGCCATTACTTTGGCCGAAGGTTTAATTATACCATGCCGTTGGAACAACCGACGACCGGAATCCACAAAAAACGCAACAAGAAGGATAAGGACAGGCATCCGAGGCCCAAGACTGACTATGAAGCCTCTTCTGGGCCAGTCGCTGGTTCTCAGTGAGGCGCTTTCACAGCCCCTGACACCCGCTACCTCAGAGTCACAGGCCGCCTCCAACTCCCACGTGGAGATGTCTAGGCCTCTGGATACTCAAGGTGTTGGGCCTATGGAAACTAATCCTTCAGATGGGTCCAGAGCCGCTGAGCAGACATCGGCTTCTGAGGGTGTTTTCAGACCTTCACAGCTTACCATAAAAACTACAGCTAAGTCGGAGTTAACTCCATTAAAGACAAAGAAGCAAGTACAGCCTTCACCTGGACAGGCCTCCATGCCTAAAAAACAAATGCTTAAAATGGCCGAAGACTTAATTACTCTGATCAGGGGTTCCCATCCCTCTCCTGATAAAAGGCCTAGACAGGATACAGACTATGATTTCTCTGACCAGGTTTCCATTTCTTCTGATTCCTCTTCGGACCATGGATACTCTTTACCCCCCTATGAGGACTCAGATGCTGAAGAATCTATTCCTTCAGCCTCTCCTCCTGAGAATTATTCTTTTGGGGAAACTTTACATACCATGAGGGAGCATTTCCATTGGGAGGGCCAGGATTACTCAGAATCCAAGAAAAGGCTCAGATACTTTCTCTTATTACCTCAGCACAGACCCCTGGCTATTCCGCCAGTGTTAGATATTGTGGATGATGTGTTCTCTAAATCTAGTTTAAATCCTGATTCTTTGCCCCCTGCACCAGTCAAGCCAGACAGACACTACAGAGTCCCTGACTCTCACAAATGTCTTTATAAAAACCCTGCTGCTGATCCAGAAACTATTTTCCAGGGTCCCAAAGGAGTAAAGGCTTCCACAGCTAAGTATCCAGTTCCCTCTGACAGGGATTCTAGAGCATTAGACAGATGGGGGAAGAAAGTTTACACTTCTGCAACTTTAGCAGTGAGGGCTTTAAGTTGCCAGTTCCACATGCTTAAATACCAGCAATATTTAATGTCTCTGTTAAAACAGAAAATGATTACAATTTCAGAACATCCTGACTATAAGGAAATGCAGAAATTACTGCATGCAGCTGAACAAGTGGGAAAGCATACTTTGCAATGTGGATTTGATTCATTAGAGGCTTCCTGTAGAGCAGCAGTTACAGGATCTGTGATTCGAAGGCATGCTTGGTTAAAAGAACAAACTTTACCTGATCATGTTAAGGCTAAATTATTGGATGCTGCTTTACAGCAGGATATTCTATTTGGTGTTAAGGCAGAAGAGGTATTAAAGAAAATGGTAGATAAGGCAAAATCTATGCAAACAGTAAAGAATTTCTTACAGGTACAGCCACCTCGATTTAGTAGAAATTGGCCCTTTCTAGTGTCAGACCACAAAGAGGCAGATACAGATGCCCAAGAGGCAGATCTCAGCCCCAAGGCTCTTACAGACCACGAAATTGGGGTACTACCACCCCAAAAGGGGGTGAAGACAAGTCACAACCTTACAGGAAACAGTCCCTTAGGGGGAAAACTAGCACTTTTTTCGCAAAATTGGCATATAATCACCCAAGACAAATGGGTTCTGAACATTGTGTCTCAAGGTTACAGGTTCCACTTTCACACTCTACCAAGGCTAAAAGGAATGCCAAACCTGCCACAGAATCAATGGGTAGAGGCACAAAAACAAATTACAGCCCTCATGGACATGTGGCACTTTTTGGATAGCTCTCAACAGGAACAGGGATAAGGATTTTACTCAAGACTCTTCTTGGTTCCCAGAAATGACAAAGCCTGGAGACCCATACTAGACCTTTCTACTCTAAATACTTACCTGGAGGTTCCGAAATTCAAAATGTTGACACTACAGCAGCTTCTTCCCATGCTGGGCAAGAAGGCTTGGCTTTTTCAAAGAGGCATACCTGCATGCCCCTATCATTCAAAATTGCAGAAGATACCTCAGATTCATAGCTGATTCAATGCATTACCAATTCTCTGCACTGCCCTTTGGCGTATCTAATGCACCCAGGGTCTTCACAAAGTGCCTGGCACCAGTAATTGCATTTTGCAGACAAAAAGGAATTCAAATATATCCATACCCGTACGACTGCCTTATTCAAGCAGAGAGCAAGGACATTCTTCTAAAGCATCTGGCATTTGTAAAAAAGTTGCTAATTTGCCTAGGGTACACAGTAAACGAAAAGAAATCAAAACTAGTGCCCTCACAAGAGATAATATTCCTGGGTGCCAGCTTAAATACAACGGTCCAGATGGCTTATCTCATGCCAGACAAGCATGGACAACTGACTCAGTACTTTCAATTGATGGCAACAAAGACCCAACTCCCTGCAAGAAAAATTCTGCAGGCCTTGGGATTCATGGTATCTTGCATACTTCTAATTCCATATGCCAGACTGCATATGAGGAAATTACAATGGTACCTAAAAAGTGTTTGGACTCAGCACTGTCACAGTTTGGAAGCAGTAATACCTCTAATTCCCTGCTTACAACAGGAGTTTCGATGGTGGGCACAGGCATGTCACCTCAACAAGGGACAGCCTTTCACTCTACCCACAGCCAGTCAGACACCAACAACAGATGCTTCGGATTACGCCTGGGGAGCACACATGGCAGGAAAATGTATTCAGGTCAAGTGGACCGCAGACCAAATGCATCTTCACATCAATCAAAAAGAGATGTTGGCTGTACATAATGCCCTAACAGCTTCAAGGACCTTCTGCATCCAGGACAACTATTATTAAAGACAGACAACACCACAGTTATGTGGTACATAAACAAGCAAGGGGGCACTCATTCTTATCCCCTATGCAGATAAGCCATGACCTTGTGGAACACCGCTCTAACCTTTCAAGTTCATCTGGAAGCACAATTCCTGCCAGGAGAGAAAAGTACGCTGGCAGACGACTTAAGCAGAAACATCATGGATCCTCATGAGTGGAAATTAAATCCACAAGTATTCAGCATGATAACGCAGAAATGGGGGTGCCCAGACATAGATCTTTCTGCCACCCCAGAGAATTGCCAACTACAAAAATACTGCACAAGGAGTTATCACACACAAGCATGGAAAGTGGATGCTCTCTCTTTCAGCTGGAAAAGCCTAAAAGTTTATGCCTTCCCACCACTGCCTCTCCTTTCAAAAGTACTCCTAAAAGCCAGACAAGAGAAACCACAGATGATCCTGATTGCCCCAGACTGGCCATGCCAGCACTCTGGTACCCAATCTTAAAGAACTTAGCTCAAGGCCCACCATGGATTCTACCTCAAACTCCACACCTTCTGACTCAACAAGACAATCAGATCCTGCACAGTCAGCTCAAAACTTTAAACCTGGCTTCATGGCAGCTTCATTAGTCAAACGGACAACACCACTCTCTAAAGCTGTTATGGATGTCATTTTGGAGGCCAGGAGGCCTAGCACCAGGAAATCTTACTCAGAAAAGTGGAAGAGATTCTGTGCCTGGAACCCCAGGCTCAAAGCTTTGACCCTCTTGTCCCAAATATTCCTCAGCTATTACAATACATGACTGAGATGCTGGACAAAGGACTATCCTTTTCATCCATTAAGATCCATGCCTCTGCCATCTCGGCTCATTACAACACAGATCCCTCCTATTTTCTCTCATCCATTGCTAAAACAATATCTCAGAAGGGCTAAAAACATAAGACCGCCCCTGAGACCACCAACACCAACTTGGGACCTCAATTTTGTCTTGGAAAAACTAACTTTACCTCCTTTTGAGCCAGCCAATTCAGCAGAATTAAAATATATATCATGGAAAACTGCTCTGCTTCTGGCAATAACCTCAGCAAGAAGAGTCTCAGAGTTACAGGCACTAATGGCAGTGGAACCTTTCATCATTTTTCACCAAGACAGGGTTTCTTTAAGGACAAACCCTTCATTTATGCCTAAGGTGGTATCCAGTGTGGCTCTTAACCAAACTATTCTTTTGCCAACTTTTTATCCAAATCCCCAGAATAAAGGGGAGAGACTTCTGCATTCCTTGGACATACACAGACAATTACGTTTCTACTTGGGCAAAACAGAAGCTTTCAGAAAAATTGAGCAATTGTTTGTAGCATATGCTGCAGGTTCACAGGGAAAGGCTATTTCAAAGCAGACCATTTCTAAGTGGATTGGACACTGTATTCGGTTCTGCTACACACAGCATGGGAAACATGTACCTACTAACATTAGGCTACATTCCACCAGAGCACCAGCCACTTCAACTTGCCTACCTTAGAGTACCACCTACCAAAGACATCTTGGAGGCTGCAACTTGGAGTTCAGTGCACACCTTTATCAAGCATTATCACTTGCCTCTTTATTCTAGATCCAGAGCTGGCTTTGCCACTGCAGTGCTGCAGGGCCTCATAGCCACCCCAAATCCTCTACAGAACCAGCCAACCTAACTCAACTTTGGGATTCAACCCAAGTATAATGACTGCAGCAGTGAAACACGATGAACATAGTACAGTTTTGTACCTACCCTAAATGTAGATGTTAGAATGTCTTCAATGCTGCAGTCCAGGTTACCCACCCGCCATCCCCTCTTTCTTAACCTGGATTTATCTATACCTTTCAACCCTATACTACCTATTTGGTGTATTTGCTGGGAACTGAAGGTTTTGTTGTTTACCTTTTTTGTATGTTTTATTACCATTATGTATTGCCTACCTATTTGGGGGCACCTGACATCTGGGGCAAGAAAAACTGAAGAAAATGGCGTCGGCTACATCTTTTATACCCCTGGTGCACTGACGTCAGGGAAGAAGCGACAGCAACCGACGCCGAACCAAGACTTTCGAACTCTGGCCGACTGCGAGACCGCCTGACGGCAGGATAACCCAAGTGTAATGACTGTAGCAGTGAAGACACACTAACATCTACATTTATGGTAGGTACAAAACTGTACTTTCTAGTTTTTCCAAGTGGGTTTCTTATAACATTACAATATGTAGTCTTAATTTCCTTAAATGGTGACCCCCTTCCCTTGAATGTTTCCCAGGGTCTGTTACTGCAATGACCATCCAGTATATTGTTTTTGGTTATAGTTAGCCGTCTTTTACATGGCTATTTATGTATTACTTTTAAGCATTTCTGTTAATCTACCTGCAAGTTATAGCAGGTACAAAATCCCCTAAGTTCTCGCCTTTGCTTCTGTTAATTAGCCTGTATGTTTGTTTTTTGCTTTTATTTAAGATTTTATGTCTTGCTGGCAGCAGCCAATGCTAGATGCACTGTAAAACTATATAGAAAACAAGCTGCTAAAGTGAGATCCATTGCTCTTGCTAAGAAACTTTTCCACAGGCTTTCTCTTTCCTTAGATTGAAAAATATGTCATCATACCATGCAGGTATGTTTATCGTTGTACAGACTGAGGAGCTAAAAGCAGGTGTTACTGTTTCTTTGACATTGTGCATGGTGTTTTTTTTTTTTTACTTACATGATTTTTATTTTGATGAAATAACACAATAATTTAATACATTCATAACATTCAATAACTATTTACAGTATTTACATTCAGCCTGACAAAAAGGATTCGGATAAAAACATTTATAGTTAAATAACTTAATATATAAATTATGATAGTTAGGAAGAGTTTGGTTCCATCTGTAGGATATCGGTCAAATTCAAAGCTTTCCTCCACGGACTATTAACCAATGGCTTAGGAAAAGTTCTTAACTCTTTAGTTCTTTTCTCCATTAGTATGCATGATGAGAATTCCTCCATTGTGGGTACTACATTAGAGTTTCATCTTCTAGTTATAAATTTTCTGGCAATTGCTAGCATTGTCCACAACAAATACAGGTCATCTTTCTTCATATTATTACTATTAACATTCAGCAAAATTAAAGACTTTGTCAAAACACATATACCAGTATAGATGGCTTGAAGAAATTTTTTATCTCATTCTAATATGGTTTAATATTAGTACAGTCATAAAAAAATATGAGACCAGTCAGCATTAGTGGACAGATGACATCTCCAACATAACTTGCTGTTTGAAGGGTTCATTTTTGAGAGTTTCTCAGGTGTCAAAAAGGATCTGTGTAGAAATTTCCAATGAAAAATCCTCCAGAATTGTAAGAAGTTAAACTGAAAATAAAATGTTTGTTTTGTCTTCCATTGATAATGATACTTGAATCCCTTTAGTTAGGTATTGCCCGTAAGAATCTTTAGGAGCTGTCTTATAGACAATTAAAGTGTGATATAGATATGATAATTCATTCTTAACATTGATGTTATTATACAGAATTCCAAAAATCTAGTTTATAATTTTTGGTAAAGTTTTGAAGGATGAGTTATGTATTATTCTACACAGATCCTTAGTGTATGCTGTGACACCCTGAAGAACCAACCAGTCATTAGGGGATAGGCCATAGGTTGACCATATACTGTGTGTGTTCAAAGGTTGTTGGTTTTCAGTACATTGCAACCAACAAAATAGGTTACTGTTTTCCCATAAGCTAAAAATCTCTGTGTTTTATCAGGGAAATCCCTTTTAATAGTAAACTGTATTAAAAATCTATGCCACAGTTTTATATCTAGATTTGTGTTAATGAATTTTCTAAACACATCAAAAATATTGTGCATTAGTGTTAGTTTAGTTAATTTTGTTGTACCATACTGTAAATTTAAAATTATAGTGCCATATGTTATCTTTGTCAGTTACCAAATCATTTTTTGATAAATAATTTTCATTCATTAGTGTAATGGAATGCAACTGTTTCCAATTGGAAGAGTATCTAGGATTTATCCAATGTATCACTACTTTAATTATAGATGCCTTTATATAAGTTTCAATCTCTGGGAATTTTAACCCCCCTTGTTCCCATTTTCTGATATGATGAGAATATGCCACTCTATTTTTATTGGGGTACCATAGGAATTTCATCAGAGCTGAAGTGATTTCTTTAAGGATTTTCTTTCCTAGTAGATGTATAAGAGCTTGTGCTATATATAATATTTTAGGTAACAAAACCATTTTTATCAGTTGTAACCTATCATCAAATGTTATAAACAATTATTCCATTTGCTTATTAATGTCTTGATTAAGTCTATGGCTTTAGCATAGTTAAGCTGTAAGGGTTCCTCCATATTCTTACCTAGGACTATTCTCTAAATAGCCTAGAGTGGAAACTTGGTTTGCAGTCATATGATTAACTGGAACCTGTATGTTCTTTTTTTATTATTTAATAATAAATGTTTTGATTTAGATTTGTTGAAGGAGAGTTCTGAGATTTTTTGGAAATTTGTTATTACTGTACCCACTTCACCTAACACTTCCTTAGAGTTAGGTAAGTAAGACATCATCAGCAAACATCATTATTTTAGATATATAGGTGCTGCGGTAGCATTGTCGCCTCACAGTAAGACGTCCTGTTCGATTCTCAGCTAGAGCTTCTTCTGCGTGGAGACATGCATGAATGAGCGTACCTTTGTTGAAGGATGTGCGTCAGGGCTGTCAACTCGGCATGTATAAATCTACTGCCAATCATTAGCGGACAGGAGTTCCGCTATGGCAACCCCTAACCGGGAAAAGCCGAAAGACACAACAACATTGGTCATGTATATTTATACGGCTTATCTTTGGGTTATTACGTATTAAAATGGCAAGTATTTCTGTGGCCAGAGCAAATAGTATAGGGGACATGGGACATCCTTGTCTAGTACCTGTAGTGATTTGGATTGCTTTGAAGTGTTTTCCTGAATTGCACGAGTGTTGTGCTGCTTTTCATTATTGTTTACTTGTGTGTTTTGTTATATTAAAATTGTTTATATTATTTGACTTTGTTTCAATATGTCATTTTTGTTCTGCAGGCTTTCCCACTTGTGTTACTGGCATATGTAGTGTACCTTCTGAGGATCCATCTTGGCACCTTAGTGTAAGCTGTGCAGGTTCAGCTCTTTCCATTCTGAGGTCCTTGCAGCCCCTATTGCTCTGGCAAGGAGGACCATTTTTCCTTTTTACTCAGTACCTGTACTGCATGTAATGGTACCGCAGGTAGAATAAGCAAGACCACCATGCTTTTCTATCATTTCTACAAATCTTTTGGGTTTGTAGTACCATGAAAGGAATAGACCCCATTCCCTAGTCAGGGTATAATTAAAGTTCATGAAATTAGTATTGTTTAAATCTTTGATAGTCAAAAGTGCTCTTTGCAGCACTTGCAGTGTGCCCAGAATTAATTCTTCCTGCAGTTCTTGCAGAGTTAGATGAACTGGTAGCATATCCAAGTGCAACTGTAAATTATTTTTTGTGACACACATTGCTCCTCCTACTACTGTCACTGTTTGGGTGTCTTTCTTCTACATTACTGTCATTTCTGCCTGCATTCCTTTTTCTGTGTACATGGTACACTGTAATCACCAGGTGTAGGAATTTCAATGATCAAAGCTACCCATCCCCCCCTTATCTGTTTTTCTCGCATGTATATTTTGAATTGCTGGCAATGGATGATCCCATGTGATGTATACCTAATCATTCTGTATAATCCTTTGTGGTTCATGTTTTCAATGGTTCACAGCTATTTCTGTAGTGTAGTGTTTGCACAATCCCCAGTGCAACAATCTTGCCATATCATTGTGCCTTCTGCCATGAGTGTATCATACCTAGCAACAAGGTGTGTGACTGTTTCCAGTTCTTTTCTACAGAACCTACATTTGTCTCTCTCTCACATGTTCAGTGGACTTTGTAAACCAACCTGTATATAGTCCACTATCTTGTGCTGCCATTATTGACCTTTCATCCTTTGGTTTCAACTCGCTGCTCCTTAACCATTCCTGCATAAAATCCTGATGAACATGAAGTTGCTCAAGGGGGTCTCTTTACTTGCCGCTATTTTTATGGCTTCTCCCCATTTCTTTCCTCTTCATCTGATCCTTCTCTTTATATTTCTTTTGTTTTCTGGCTGGCTGATATTTGTCTACTTCTGTTTTGATTTTCATTTCTGGTTGCCACAACTGAATGCTTCTGCTAAACTAAGCAGAGATGATATCTTAGACTTCCAGTCATCATGTTGTAAAACTGTCACAATGTTTGGATCTGATGGGATGTGCAGATATGTATACAGTCCAGCAATCGCAGGTCTATATGTGTAATCAATTTCAAGGAGGTCCAGCAATTT